>NC_064631.1:733314458-733614958 GCF_023864275.1 Schistocerca cancellata
ACGACTATCTCCTTTCCGATGCATTATTCATTCTTTACTGCATCCCTCGCTCCCTCACAGTGACGAATTAACACAGAAATTGCGCCGCTATGAAATACTATGTGTTCTATGATTTCTACTTCTAAATCGAGTAACGTTTCTATGGAAACGACAGGATTTTCTTTTGGGATACGACTATCTCCTTTCCGATGCACTATTCCTTCTTTACTGCATCCCTAGCAATGTCACGTTGACATATTAACACAGAAATTGCGTCGCTATGAAATACTATGTGTTCTATGACTTCTCCTTCTAAATCGAGTTACGTTTCTATGGAAACGACAGGATTTTCTTTTGGGATACGGCTATCTCCTTTCTGATGCACTATTCCTTCTTTACTGCATCCCTAGCACCGTCACGTTGACATATTAACACAGAAATTGCGTCGCTATGAAGTACTATGTGTTCTATGATTTCTACTTCTAAATCGAGTAACGTTTCTATGGAAACGACAGGATTTTCTTTTGGGATACGACTATCTCCTTTCCGATGCACTATTCCTTCTTTACTGCATCCCTAGCACCGTCACGTTGACATATTAACACAGAAATTGCGTCGCTATGAAATACTATGTGTTCTATGATTTCTACTTCTAAATCGAGTAACGTTTCTATGGAAACGACAGGATTTTCTTTTGGGATACGACTATCTCCTTTCCGATGCACTATTCCTTCTTTACTGCATTCCTAGCACCGTCACGTTGACATATTAACACAGAAATTGCGTCGCTATGAAATACTATGTGTTCTATGACTTCTCTTTCTAAATCGAGTTACGTTTCTATGGAACGACAGGAATTTCTTTTGGGATACGACTATCTTCTTTCCGATGCACTATTCCTTCTTTACTGCATCTCTAGCACCGTCACGTTGACATATTAACACAGAAATTGCGTCGCTATGAAATACTATGTGTTCTATGACTTCTCCTTCTGAATCGAGTTACGTTTCTATTGAAACGACAGGATTTTATTTTGGTATACGACTATCTCCTTTCCAATGCACTATTCCTTCTTTACTGCATCCCTTGCACCGTCACGTTTACATATTAACACAAAAATTGCGTCGCTATGAAATTCTATGTGTTCTATGACTTCTCCTTCTAAATCGAGTTACGTTTCTATGGAAACGACAGGATTTTCTTTTGGGATACGACTATCTCCTTTCCGATGCACTATTCCTTCTTTACTGCATCCCTAGCACCGTCACGTTGATTTATTAACAAAGAAATTGCGTCGCTATGAAATACTACGGGTTCTATGACTTCTCCATCTAAATCGAGTAACGTTTCTATGCAAACGAAAGGATTTTCTTTTGGGATACGACTATCTCCTTTACGATGCACTATTCACTCTTTACTGCATCCCTCGCACCCTCACATTGACGAATTAAAAGAGAAATTGCGTCGCTATGAAATACTATGGGTTCTATGACTTGTTCTTCTAAATCGAGTTACGTTTCAATGGAAACGACAGAATTTTCTTTTGGGATGAAGTATTCCTTCTTTACTGCATCCCTCGCTCCCTCACATTGACGAATTAACACAGAAATTGCGTCGCTATGAAATACTATGTGTTCTATGATTTCTACGTCTAAATCGAGTAACGTTTCTATGGAAACGACAGGATTTTCTTTTAGGATACGACTATCTCCCTTCCGATGCACTATTCCTTCTTTACTGCATCCCTCGCTCCCTCACAATGACGAATTAACACAGAAATTGCGTCGCTATGAAATACTATGTGTTCTATGATTTCTACTTCTAAATCGAGTAACGTTTCTATGGAAACGACAGGATTTTCTTTTGGGATACGACTATCTCCCTTCCGATGCACTATTCCTTCTTTACTGCATAACTCGCTCCCTCACAATGACGAATTAGCACAGAAATTGCGTCGCTATGAAATACCATGTGTTCAATGATTTCTACTTCTAAATCGAGTAACGTTTCTATGGAAACGACAGGATTTTCTTTTAGGATACGACTATCTCCATTCCGATGCACTATTCCTTCTTTACTGCATCCCTCGCTCCCTCACAATTACGAATTAACACAGAAATTGCGTCGCTATGAAATACTATGTGTTCTATGATTTCTACTTCTAAATCGAGTAACGTTTCTATGGAAACGACAGGATGTTCTTTTGGGATACGACTATCTCCTTTCCGATGCACTATTCCTTCTTTACTGCATCCCTCGCTCCCTCACAATGACGAATTAACACAGAAATTGCGTCGCTACGAAATACTATGTGTTCTATGATTTCTACTTCTAAATCGAGTAACGTTTCTATGGAAACGACAGGATTTTCTTTTGGGATACGACTATCTCCTTTCCGATGCACTATTCCTTCTTTACTGCATCCCTAGCACCGTCACGTTGACATATTAACACAGAAATTGCGGGGCTATGAAATACTATGTGTTCTATGACTTCTCCTTCTAAATCGAGTAAAGTTTCTATGGAAACGACAGGATTTTCTTTTAGGATACGACTATCTCCCTTCCGATGCACTATTCCTTCCTTACTGCATCGCTCGCTCCCTCACAATGACGAATTAACACAGAAATTGCGTCGCTATGAAATACTATGTGTTCTATGATTTCTACTTCTAAATCGAGTAACGTTTCTATGGAAACGACAGGATTTTCTTTTGGGATACGACTGTCTCCCTTCCGATGCACTATTCCTTCTTTACTGCATCCCTCGCTCCCTCACAATGACGAATTAGCACAGAAATTGCGTCGCTATGAAATACCATGTGTTCAATGATTTCTACTTCTAAATCGAGTAACGTTTCTATGGAAACGACAGGATTTTCTTTTGGGATACGACTATCTCCCTTCCGATGCACTATTCCTTCTTTACTGCATCCCTCGCTCCCTCACAATGACGAATTAACACAGAAATTGCGTCGCTATGAAATACTATGTGTTGTATGATTTCTACTTCTAAATCGAGTAACGTTTCTATGGAAACGACAGGATTTTCTTTTGGGATACGACTATCTCCTTTCCGATGCATTATTCCTTATTTACTGCATCCCTCGCTCCCTCACAGTGACGAATTAACACAGAAATTGCGCCGCTATGAAATACTATGTGTTCTATGATTTCTACTTCTAAATCGAGTAACGTTTCTATGGACACGACAGGATTTTCTTTTGGGATACGACTATCTCCTTTCCGATGCACTATTCCTTCTTTACTGCATCCCTAGCAATGTCACGTTGACATATTAACACAGAAATTGCGTCGCTATGAAATACTATGTGTTCTATGACTTCTCCTTCTAAATCGAGTTACGTTTCTATGGAAACGACAGGATTTTCTTTTGGGATACGACTATCTCCTTTCTGATGCACTATTCCTTCTTTACTGCATCCCTAGCACCGTCACGTTGACATATTAACACAGAAATTGCGAGGCTATGAAATACTATGTGTTCTATGACTTCTCCTTCTAAATCGAGTAAAGTTTCTATGGAAACGACAGGATTTTCTTTTAGGATACGACTATCTCCCTTCCGATGCACTATTCCATCCTTACTGCATCCCTCGCTCCCTCACAATGACGAATTAACACAGAAATTGCGACGCTGTGAAATACTATGTGTTCTATGATTTCTACTTCTAAATCGAGTAACGTTTCTATGGAAACGACAGGATTTTCTTTTGGGATACGACTATCTCCCTTCCGATGCACTATTCCTTCTTTACTGCATCCCTCGCTCCCTCACAATGACGAATTAGCACAGAAATTGCGTCGCTATGAAATACCATGTGTTCAATGATTTCTACTTCTAAATCGAGTAACGTTTCTATGGAAACGACAGGATTTTCTTTTGGGATACGACTATCTCCCTTCCGATGCACTATTCCTTCTTTACTGCATCCCTCGCTCCCTCTCAATGACGAATTAGCACAGAAATTGCGTCGCTATGAAATACCATGTGTTCAATGATTTCTACTTCTAAATCGAGTAACGTTTCTATGGAAACGACAGGATTTTCTTTTGGGATACGACTATCTCCCTTCCGATGCACTATTCCTTCTTTACTGCATCCCTCGCTCCCTCACAATGACGAATTAACACAGAAATTGCGTCGCTATGAAATACTATGTGTTCTATGATTTCTACTTCTAAATCGAGTAACGTTTCTATGGAAACGACAGGATTTTCTTTTGGGATGCGACTATCTCCCTTCCAATGCACTATTCCTTCTTTACTGCATCCCTCGCTCCCTCACAATGACGAATTAGCACAGAAATTGCGTCGCTATGAAATACCATGTGTTCAATGATTTCTACTTCTAAATCGAGTAACGTTTCTATGGAAACGACAGGATTTTCTTTTGGGATACGACTATCTCCCTTCCGATGCACTATTCCTTCTTTACTGCATCCCTCGCTCCCTCACAATGACGAATTAGCACAGAAATTGCGTCGCTATGAAATACCATGAGTTCAATGATTTCTACTTCTAAATCGAGTAACGTTTCTATGGAAACGACAGGATTTTCTTTTGGGATACGACTATCTCCCTTCCGATGCACTATTCCTTCTTTACTGCATCCCTCGCTCCCTCACAATGACGAATTAACACAGAAATTGCGTCGCTATGAAATACTATGTGTTCTATGATTTCTACTTCTAAATCGAGTAACGTTTCTATGGAAACGACAGGATTTTCTTTTGGGATACGACTATCTCCTTTCCGATGCACTATTCCTTCTTTACTGCATCCCTAGCACCGTCACGTTGACATATTAACACAGAAATTGCGGGGCTATGAAATACTATGTGTTCTATGACTTCTCCTTCTAAATCGAGTAAAGTTTCTATGGAAACGACAGGATTTTCTTTTAGGATACGACTATCTCCCTTCCGATGCACTATTCCTTCTTTACTGCATCCCTCGCTCCCTCACAATGTCGAATTAACACAGAAATTGCGTCGCTATGAAATACTATGTGTTCTATGATTTCTACTTCTAAATCGAGTAACGTTTCTATGGAAACGACAGGATTTTCTTTTGGGATACGACTATCTCCTTTCCGATGCACTATTCCTTCTTTACTGTATCCCTAGCACCGTCACGTTGACATATTAACACAGAAATTGCGGGGCTATGAAATACTATGTGTTCTATGACTTCTCCTTCTAAATCGAGTAACGTTTCTATGGAAAAGACAGCATTTTCTTTTAGGATACGACTATCTCCCTTCCGATGCACTATTCCTTCTTTACTGCATCCCTCGCTCCCTCACAATGACGAATTAGCACAGAAATTGCGTCGCTATGAAATACCATGTGTTCAATGATTTCTACTTCTAAATCGAGTAACGTTTCTATGGAAACGACAGGATTTTCTTTTGGGATACGACTATCTCCCTTCCGATGCACTATTCCTACCTTACTGCATCCCTCGCTCCCTCACAATGACGAATTAACACAGAAATTGCGTCGCTATGAAATACTATGTGTTCTATGATTTCTACTTCTAAATCGAGTAACGTTTCTATGGAAACGACAGGATTTTCTTTTGGGATACGACTATCTCCCTTCCGATGCACTATTCCTTCTTTACTGCATCCCTCGCTCCCTCACAATGACGAATTAGCACAGAAATTGCGTCGCTATGAAATACCATGTGTTCAATGATTTCTACTTCTAAATCGAGTAACGTTTCTATGGAAACGACAGGATTTTCTTTTGGGATACGACTATCTCCCTTCCGATGCACTATTCCTTTATTACTGCATCCCTCGCTCCCTCACAATGACGAATTAACACAGAAATTGCGTCGCTATGAAATACCATGTGTTCAATGATTTCTACTTCTAAATCGAGTAACGTTTCTATGGAAACGACAGGATTTTCTTTTGGGATGCGACTATCTCCCTTCCAATGCACTATTCCTTCTTTACTGCATCCCTCGCTCCCTCACAATGACGAATTAGCACAGAAATTGCGCCGCTATGAAATACTATGTGTTCTATGACTTCTCCTTCTAAATCGAGTTACGTTTCTATGGAAACGACAGGATTTTCTTTTGGGATACGACTATCTCCTTCGTCACGTTGACATATTAACACAGAAATTGCGGGGCTATGAAATACTATGTGTTCTATGACTTCTCCTTCTAAATCGAGTAAAGTTTCTATGGAAACGACAGGATTTTCTTTTAGGATACGACTATCTCCCTTCCTATGCACTATTCCTTCCTTACTGCATCCCTCGCTCCCTCACAATGACGAATTAACACAGAAATTGCGACGCTGTGAAATACTATGTGTTCTATGATTTCTACTTCTAAATCGAGTAACGTTTCTATGGAAACGACAGGATTTTCTTTTGGGATACGACTATCTCCCTTCCGATGCACTATTCCTTCTTTACTGCATCCCTCGCTCCCTCACAATGACGAATTAGCACAGAAATTGCGTCGCTATGAAATACCATGTGTTCAATGATTTCTACTTCTAAATCGAGTAGCGTTTCTATGGAAACGACAGGATTTTCTTTTGGGATACGACTATCTCCCTTCCGATGCACTATTCCTTCTTTACTGCATCCCTCGCTCCCTCACAATGACGAATTAGCACAGAAATTGCGTCGCTATGAAATACCATGTGTTCAATGATTTCTACTTATAATCGAGTAACGTTTCTATGGAAACGACAGGATTTTCTTTTGGGATACGACTATCTCCCTTCCGATGCACTATTCTTTCTTTACTGCATCCCTCGCTCCCTCACAATGACGAATTAACACAGAAATTGCGTCGCTATGAAATACTATGTGTTCTATGATTTCTACTTCTAAATCGAGTAACGTTTCTATGGAAACGACAGGATTTTCTTTTGGGATGCGACTATCTCCCTTCCAATGCACTATTCCTTCTTTACTGCATCCCTCGCTCCCTCACAATGACGAATTAGCACAGAAATTGCGTCGCTATGAAATACCATGTGTTCAATGATTTCTACTTCTAAATCGAGTAACGTTTCTATGGAAACGACAGGATTTTCTTTTGGGATACGACTATCTCCCTTCCGATGCACTATTCCTTCTTTACTGCATCCCTCGCTCCCTCACAATGACGAATTAGCACAGAAATTGCGTCGCTATGAAATACCATGAGTTCAATGATTTCTACTTCTAAATCGAGTAACGTTTCTATGGAAACGACAGGATTTTCTTTTGGGATACGACTATCTCCCTTCCGATGCACTATTCCTTCTTTACTGCATCCCTTGCTCCCTCACAATGACGAATTAACACAGAAATTGCGTCGCTATGAAATACTATGTGTTCTATGATTTCTACTTCTAAATCGAGTAACGTTTCTATGGAAACGACAGGATTTTCTTTTGGGATACGACTATCTCCTTTCCGATGCACTATTCCTTCTTTACTGCATCCCTAGCACCGTCACGTTGACATATTAACACAGAAATTGCGGGGCTATGAAATACTATGTGTTCTATGACTTCTCCTTCTAAATCGAGTAAAGTTTCTATGGAAACGACAGGATTTTCTTTTAGGATACGACTATCTCCCTTCCGATGCACTATTCCTTCTTTACTGCATCCCTCGCTCCCTCACAATGTCGAATTAACACAGAAATTGCGTCGCTATGAAATACTATGTGTTCTATGATTTCTACTTCTAAATCGAGTAACGTTTCTATGGAAACGACAGGATTTTCTTTTGGGATACGACTATCTCCTTTCCGATGCACTATTCCTTCTTTACTGTATCCCTAGCACCGTCACGTTGACATATTAACACAGAAATTGCGGGGCTATGAAATACTATGTGTTCTATGACTTCTCCTTCTAAATCGAGTAACGTTTCTATGGAAAAGACAGCATTTTCTTTTAGGATACGACTATCTCCCTTCCGATGCACTATTCCTTCTTTACTGCATCCCTCGCTCCCTCACAATGACGAATTAGCACAGAAATTGCGTCGCTATGAAATACCATGTGTTGAATGATTTCTACTTCTAAATCGAGTAACGTTTCTATGGAAACGACAGGATTTTCTTTTGGGATACGACTATCTCCCTTCCGATGCACTATTCCTTCCTTACTGCATCCCTCGCTCCCTCACAATGACGAATTAACACAGAAATTGCGTCGCTATGAAATACTATGTGTTCTATGATTTCTACTTCTAAATCGAGTAACGTTTCTATGGAAACGACAGGATTTTCTTTTGGGATACGACTATCTCCCTTCCGATGCACTATTCCTTCTTTACTGCATCCCTCGCTCCCTCACAATGACGAATTAGCACAGAAATTGCGTCGCTATGAAATACCATGTGTTCAATGATTTCTACTTCTAAATCGAGTAACGTTTCTATGGAAACGACAGGATTTTCTTTTGGGATACGACTATCTCCCTTCCGATGCACTATTCCTTCTTTACTGCATCCCTCGCTCCCTCACAATGACGAATTAACACAGAAATTGCGTCGCTATGAAATACCATGTGTTCAATGATTTCTACTTCTAAATCGAGTAACGTTTCTATGGAAACGACAGGATTTTCTTTTGGGATACGACTATCTCCCTTCCGATGCACTATTCCTTCCTTACTGCATCCCTCGCTCCCTCACAATGACGAATTAACACAGAAATTGCGTCGCTATGAAATACTATGTGTTCTATGATTTCTACTTCTAAATCGAGTAACGTTTCTATGGAAACGACAGGATTTTCTTTTGGGATACGACTATCTCCCTTCCGATGCACTATTCCTTCTTTACTGCATCCCTCGCTCCCTCACAATGACGAATTAGCACAGAAATTGCGTCGCTATGAAATACCATGTGTTCAATGATTTCTACTTCTAAATCGAGTAACGTTTCAATGGAAACGACAGGATTTTCTTTTGGGATACGACTATCTCCCTTCCGATGCACTATTCCTTCTTTACTGCATCCCTCGCTCCCTCACAATGACGAATTAACACAGAAATTGCGTCGCTATGAAATACTATGTGTTCTATGATTTCTACTTCTAAATCGAGTAACGTTTCTATGGAAACGACAGGATTTTCTTTTGGGATACGACTATCTCCTTTCCGATGCATTATTCCTTATTTACTGCATCCCTCGCTCCCTCACAGTGACGAATTAACACAGAAATTGCGCCGCTATGAAATACTATGTGTTCTATGATTTCTACTTCTAAATCGAGTAACGTTTCTATGGACACGACAGGATTTTCTTTTGGGATACGACTATCTCCTTTCCGATGCACTATTCCTTCTTTACTGCATCCCTAGCAATGTCACGTTGACATATTAACACAGAAATTGCGTCGCTATGAAATACTATGTGTTCTATGACTTCTCCTTCTAAATCGAGTTACGTTTCTATGGAAACGACAGGATTTTCTTTTGGGATACGACTATCTCCTTCGTCACGTTGACATATTAACACAGAAACTGCGGGGCTATGAAATACTATGTGTTCTATGACTTCTCCTTCTAAATCGAGTAAAGTTTCTATGGAAACGACAGGATTTTCTTTTAGGATACGACTATCTCCCTTCCGATGCACTATTCCTTCCTTACTGCATCCCTCGCTCCCTCACAATGACGAATTAACACAGAAATTGCGACGCTGTGAAATACTATGTGTTCTATGATTTCTACTTCTAAATCGAGTAACGTTTCTATGGAAACGACAGGATTTTCTTTTGGGATACGACTATCTCCCTTCCGATGCACTATTCCTTCTTTACTGCATCCCTCGCTCCCTCACAATGACGAATTAGCACAGAAATTGCGTCGCTATGAAATACCATGTGTTCAATGATTTCTACTTCTAAATCGAGTAACGTTTCTATGGAAACGACAGGATTTTCTTTTGGGATACGACTATCTCCCTTCCGATGCACTATTCCTTCTTTACTGCATCCCTCGCTCCCTCACAATGACGAATTAGCACAGAAATTGCGTCGCTATGAAATACCATGTGTTCAATGATTTCTACTTCTAAATCGAGTAACGTTTCTATGGAAACGACAGGATTTTCTTTTGGGATACGACTATCTCCCTTCCGATGCACTATTCCTTCTTTACTGCATCCCTCGCTCCCTCACAATGACGAATTAACACAGAAATTGCGTCGCTATGAAATACTATGTGTTCTATGATTTCTACTTCTAAATCGAGTAACGTTTCTATGGAAACGACAGGATTTTCTTTTGGGATACGACTATCTCCCTTCCAGTGCACTATTCCTTCTTTACTGCATCCCTCGCTCCCTCACAATGACGAATTAGCACAGAAATTGCGTCGCTATGAAATACCATGTGTTCAATGATTTCTACTTCTAAATCGAGTAACGTTTCTATGGAAACGACAGGATTTTCTTTTGGGATACGACTATCTCCCTTCCGATGCACTATTCCTTCTTTACTGCATCCCTCGCTCCCTCACAATGACGAATTAGCACAGAAATTGCGTCGCTATGAAATACCATGAGTTCAATGATTTCTACTTCTAAATCGAGTAACGTTTCTATGGAAACGACAGGATTTTCTTTTGGGATACGACTATCTCCCTTCCGATGCACTATTCCTTCTTTACTGCATCCCTCGCTCCCTCACAATGACGAATTAACACAGAAATTGCGTCGCTATGAAATACTATGTGTTCTATGATTTCTACTTCTAAATCGAGTAACGTTTCTATGGAAACGACAGGATTTTCTTTTGGGATACGACTATCTCCTTTCCGATGCACTATTCCTTCTTTACTGCATCCCTAGCACCGTCACGTTGACATATTAACACAGAAATTGCGGGGCTATGAAATACTATGTGTTCTATGACTTCTCCTTCTAAATCGAGTAAAGTTTCTATGGAAACGACAGGATTTTCTTTTAGGATACGACTATCTCCCTTCCGATGCACTATTCCTTCTTTACTGCATCCCTCGCTCCCTCACAATGTCGAATTAACACAGAAATTGCGTCGCTATGAAATACTATGTGTTCTATGATTTCTACTTCTAAATCGAGTAACGTTTCTATGGAAACGACAGGATTTTCTTTTGGGATACGACTATCTCCTTTCCGATGCACTATTCCTTCTTTACTGTATCCCTAGCACCGTCACGTTGACATATTAACACAGAAATTGCGGGGCTATGAAATACTATGTGTTCTATGACTTCTCCTTCTAAATCGAGTAACCTTTCTATGGAAAAGACAGCATTTTCTTTTAGGATACGACTATCTCCCTTCCGATGCACTATTCCTTCTTTACTGCATCCCTCGCTCCCTCACAATGACGAATTAACACAGAAATTGCGTCGCTACGAAATACTATGTGTTCTATGATTTCTACTTCTAAATCGAGTAACGTTTCTATGGAAACGACAGGATTTTCTTTTGGGATACGACTATCTCCTTTCCGATGCACTATTCCTTCTTTACTGCATCCCTCGCTCCCTCACAATGACGAATTAGCACAGAAATTGCGTCGCTATGAAATACCATGTGTTCAATGATTTCTACTTCTAAATCGAGTAACGTTTCAATGGAAACGACAGAATTTTCTTTTGGGATGAAGTATTCCTTCTTTACTGCATCCCTCGCTCCCTCACATTGACGAATTAACACAGAAATTGCGTCGCTATGAAATACTATGTGTTCTATGATTTCTACTTCTAAATCGAGTAGCGTTTCTATGGAAACGACAGGATTTTCTTTTGGGATACGACTATCTCCTTTCCGATGCACTATTCCTTCTTTACTGCATCCCTCGCTCCCTCACAATGACGAATTAACACAGAAATTGTGTCGCTATGAAATACTATGTGTTCTATGATTTCTACTTCTAAATCGAGTAACGTTTCTATGGAAACGGCAGGATTTTCTTTTGGGGTACGACTATCTCCTTTCCGATGCACTATTCCTTCTTTACTGCATCCCTCGCTCCCTCACAATGACGAATTAACACAGAAATTGCGTCGCTATGAAATACTATGTGTTCTATGATTTCTACTTCTAAATCGAGTAACGTTTCTATGGAAACGACTGGATTTTCTTTTGGGGTACGACTATCTCCTTTCCGATGCACTATTCCTTCTTTACTGCATCCTTCGCTCTCTCACAATGACGAATTAACACAGAAATTGCGTCGCTATGGAATACTATGTGATCTATGACTTCTACTTCTAAATCGAGTAACGTTTCTCTGGGAACGACAGGATTTTCTTTTGGGATACGACTATCTCCTTTCCGATGCACTATTCCGTCTTTACTGCATCCCTAGCACCGTCACGTTGACATATTAACACAGAAATTGCGTCTCTATGAAATACTATGTGTTCTATGACTTCTCCTTCTAAATCGAGTTACGTTTCTATGGAAACGACAGGATTTTATTTTGGGATACGACTATCTCCTTTCCGATGCACTATTCCTTCTTTACTGCATCCCTCGCTCCCTCACAATGACGAATTAACACAGAAATTGCGTCGCTATGAAATACTATGTGTTCTATGATTTCTACTTCTAAATCGAGTAACGTTTCTATGGAAACGACAGGATTTTCTTTTGGGATACGACTATCTCCTTTCCGATGCACTATTCCTTCTTTACTGCATCCCTAGCACCGTCACGTTGACATATTAACACAGAAATTGCGGGGCTATGAAATACTATGTGTTCTATGACTTCTCCTTCTAAATCGAGTAAAGTTTCTATGGAAACGACAGGATTTTCTTTTAGGATACGACTATCTCCCTTCCGATGCACTATTCCTTCTTTACTGCATCCCTCGCTCCCTCACAATGACGAATTAACACAGAAATTGCGTCGCTATGAAATACCATGTGTTCAATGATTTCTACTTCTAAATCGAGTAACGTTTCTATGGAAACGACAGGATTTTCTTTTGGGATACGACTATCTCCCTTCCGATGCACTATTCCTTCCTTACTGCATCCCTCGCTCCCTCACAATGACGAATTAACACAGAAATTGCGTCGCTATGAAATACTATGTGTTCTATGATTTCTACTTCTAAATCGAGTAACGTTTCTATGGAAACGACAGGATTTTCTTTTGGGATACGACTATCTCCCTTCCGATGCACTATTCCTTCTTTACTGCATCCCTCGCTCCCTCACAATGACGAATTAGCACAGAAATTGCGTCGCTATGAAATACCATGTGTTCAATGATTTCTACTTCTAAATCGAGTAACGTTTCAATGGAAACGACAGGATTTTCTTTTGGGATACGACTATCTCCCTTCCGATGCACTATTCCTTCTTTACTGCATCCCTCGCTCCCTCACAATGACGAATTAACACAGAAATTGCGTCGCTATGAAATACTATGTGTTCTATGATTTCTACTTCTAAATCGAGTAACGTTTCTATGGAAACGACAGGATTTTCTTTTGGGATACGACTATCTCCTTTCCGATGCATTATTCCTTATTTACTGCATCCCTCGCTCCCTCACAGTGACGAATTAACACAGAAATTGCGCCGCTATGAAATACTATGTGTTCTATGATTTCTACTTCTAAATCGAGTAACGTTTCTATGGACACGACAGGATTTTCTTTTGGGATACGACTATCTCCTTTCCGATGCACTATTCCTTCTTTACTGCATCCCTAGCAATGTCACGTTGACATATTAACACAGAAATTGCGTCGCTATGAAATACTATGTGTTCTATGACTTCTCCTTCTAAATCGAGTTACGTTTCTATGGAAACGACAGGATTTTCTTTTGGGATACGACTATCTCCTTCGTCACGTTGACATATTAACACAGAAATTGCGGGGCTATGAAATACTATGTGTTCTATGACTTCTCCTTCTAAATCGAGTAAAGTTTCTATGGAAACGACAGGATTTTCTTTTAGGATACGACTATCTCCCTTCCGATGCACTATTCCTTCCTTACTGCATCCCTCGCTCCCTCACAATGACGAATTAACACAGAAATTGCGACGCTGTGAAATACTATGTGTTCTATGATTTCTACTTCTAAATCGAGTAACGTTTCTATGGAAACGACAGGATTTTCTTTTGGGATACGACTATCTCCCTTCCGATGCACTATTCCTTCTTTACTGCATCCCTCGCTCCCTCACAATGACGAATTAGCACAGAAATTGCGTCGCTATGAAATACCATGTGTTCAATGATTTCTACTTCTAAATCGAGTAACGTTTCTATGGAAACGACAGGATTTTCTTTTGGGATACGACTATCTCCCTTCCGATGCACTATTCCTTCTTTACTGCATCCCTCGCTCCCTCACAATGACGAATTAGCACAGAAATTGCGTCGCTATGAAATACCATGTGTTCAATGATTTCTACTTCTAAATCGAGTAACGTTTCTATGGAAACGACAGGATTTTCTTTTGGGATACGACTATCTCCCTTCCGATGCACTATTCCTTCTTTACTGCATCCCTCGCTCCCTCACAATGATGAATTAACACAGAAATTGCGTCGCTATGAAATACTATGTGTTCTATGATTTCTACTTCTAAATCGAGTAACGTTTCTATGGAAACGACAGGATTTTCTTTTGGGATGCGACTATCTCCCTTCCAATGCACTATTCCTTCTTTACTGCATCCCTCGCTCCCTCACAATGACGAATTAGCACAGAAATTGCGTCGCTATGAAATACCATGTGTTCAATGATTTCTACTTCTAAATCGAGTAACGTTTCTATGGAAACGACAGGATTTTCTTTTGGGATACGACTATCTCCCTTCCGATGCACTATTCCTTCTTTACTGCATCCCTCGCTCCCTCACAATGACGAATTAGCACAGAAATTGCGTCGCTATGAAATACCATGAGTTCAATGATTTCTACTTCTAAATCGAGTAACGTTTCTATGGAAACGACAGGATTTTCTTTTGGGATACGGCTATCTCCCTTCCGATGCACTATTCCTTCTTTACTGCATCCCTCGCTCCCTCACAATGACGAATTAACACAGAAATTGCGTCGCTATGAAATACTATGTGTTCTATGATTTCTACTTCTAAATCGAGTAACGTTTCTATGGAAACGACAGGATTTTCTTTTGGGATACGACTATCTCCTTTCCGATGCACTATTCCTTCTTTACTGCATCCCTAGCACCGTCACGTTGACATATTAACACAGAAATTGCGGGGCTATGAAATACTATGTTTTCTATGACTTCTCCTTCTAAATCGAGTAAAGTTTCTATGGAAACGACAGGATTTTCTTTTAGGATACGACTATCTCCCTTCCGATGCACTAGTCCTTCTTTACTGCATCCCTCGCTCCCTCACAATGTCGAATTAACACAGAAATTGCGTCGCTATGAAATACTATGTGTTCTATGATTTCTACTTCTAAATCGAGTAACGTTTCTATGGAAACGACAGGATTTTCTTTTGGGATACGACTATCTCCTTTCCGATGCACTATTCCTTCTTTACTGTATCCCTAGCACCGTCACGTTGACATATTAACACAGAAATTGCGGGGCTATGAAATACTATGTGTTCTATGACTTCTCCTTCTAAATCGAGTAACGTTTCTATGGAAAAGACAGCATTTTCTTTTAGGATACGACTATCTCCCTTCCGATGCACTATTCCTTCTTTACTGCATCCCTCGCTCCCTCACAATGACGAATTAACACAGAAATTGCGTCGCTACGAAATACTATGTGTTCTATGATTTCTACTTCTAAATCGAGTAACGTTTCTATGGAAACGACAGGATTTTCTTTTGGGATACGACTATCTCCTTTCCGATGCACTATTCCTTCTTTACTGTATCCCTAGCTCCGTCACGTTGACATATTAACACAGAAATTGCGGGGCTATGAAATACTATGTGTTCTATGACTTCTCCTTCTAAATCGAGTAACGTTTCTATGGAAAAGACAGCATTTTCTTTTAGGATACGACTATCTCCCTTCCGATGCACTATTCCTTCTTTACTGCATCCCTCGCTCCCTCACAATGACGAATTAGCACAGAAATTGCGTCGCTATGAAATACCATGTGTTCAATGATTTCTACTTCTAAATCGAGTAACGTTTCAATGGAAACGACAGAATTTTCTTTTGGGATGAAGTATTCCTTCTTTACTGCATCCCTCGCTCCCTCACATTGACGAATTAACACAGAAATTGCGTCGCTATGAAATACTATGTGTTCTATGATTTCTACTTCTAAATCGAGTAGCGTTTCTATGGAAACGACAGGATTTTCTTTTGGGATACGACTATCTCCTTTCCGATGCACTATTCCTTCTTTACTGCATCCCTCGCTCCCTCACAATGACGAATTAACACAGAAATTGTGTCGCTATGAAATACTATGTGTTCTATGATTTCTACTTCTAAATCGAGTAACGTTTCTATGGAAACGGCAGGATTTTCTTTTGGGGTACGACTATCTCCTTTCCGATGCACTATTCCTTCTTTACTGCATCCCTCGCTCCCTCACAATGACGAATTAACACAGAAATTGCGTCGCTATGAAATACTATGTGTTCTATGATTTCTACTTCTAAATCGAGTAACGTTTCTATGGAAACGACTGGATTTTCTTTTGGGGTACGACTATCTCCTTTCCGATGCACTATTCCTTCTTTACTGCATCCTTCGCTCTCTCACAATGACGAATTAACACAGAAATTGCGTCGCTATGGAATACTATGTGATCTATGATTTCTACTTCTAAATCGAGTAACGTTTCTATGGGAACGACAGGATTTTCTTTTGGGATACGACTATCTCCTTTCCGATGCACTATTCCGTCTTTACTGCATCCCTAGCACCGTCACGTTGACATATTAACACAGAAATTGCGTCTCTATGAAATACTATGTGTTCTATGACTTCTCCTTCTAAATCGAGTTACGTTTCTATGGAAACGACAGGATTTTATTTTGGGATACGACTATCTCCTTTCCGATGCACTATTCCTTCTTTACTGCATCCCTCGCTCCCTCACAATGACGAATTAACACAGAAATTGCGTCGCTATGAAATACTATGTGTTCTATGATTTCTACTTCTAAATCGAGTAACGTTTCTATGGAAACGACAGGATTTTCTTTTGGGATACGACTATCTCCTTTCCGATGCACTATTCCTTCTTTACTGCATCCCTCGCTCCCTCACAATGACGAATTAACACAGAAATTGCGTCGCTATGAAATACTATGTGTTCTATGATTTCAGCTTCTAAATCGAGTAACGTTTCTATGGAAACGACAGGATTTTCTTTTGGTATACGACTATCTCCCTTCCGATGCACTATTCCTTCTTTACTGCATCCCTCGCTCCCTCACAATGACGAATTAGCACAGAAATTGCGTCGCTATGAAATACCATGTGTTCAATGATTTCTACTTCTAAATCGAGTAACGTTTCTATGGAAACGACAGGATTTTCTTTTAGGAAACGACTATCTCCCTTCCGATGCACTATTCCTTCTTTACTGCATCCCTCGCTCCCTCACAATGACGAATTAACACAGAAATTGCGTCGCTATGAAATACTATGTGTTCTATGATTTCTACTTCTAAATCGAGTAACGTTTCTATGGAAACGACAGGATTTTCTTTTGGGATACGACTATCTCCTTTCCGATGCACTATTCCTTCTTTACTGCATCCCTCGCTCCCTCACAATGACGAATTAACACAGAAATTGCGTCGCTATGAAATACTATGTGTTCTATGATTTCTACTTCTAAATCGAGTAACGTTTCTATGGAAATGACAGGATTTTATTTTGCTATACGACTATCTCCTTTCCGATGCACTATTCCTTCTTTACTGCATTCCTAGCACCGTCACGTTGACATATTAACACAGAAATTGCGTCGCTATGAAATCCTATGTGTCCATGACATCTCCTTCTAAATCGAGTAACGTTTCTATGGAAACGACAGGATTTTCTTTTAGGCTACGTCTATCTCCATTCCGATGCACTATTCCTTCTTTACTGCATCCCTCGCTCCCTCACAATTACGAATTAACACAGAAATTGCGTCGCTATGAAATACTATGTGTTCTATGATTTCTACTTCTAAATCGAGTAACGTTTCTATGGAAACGACAGGATGTTCTTTTGGGATACGACTATCTCCTTTCCGATGCACTATTCCTTCTTTACTGCATCCGTCGCTCCCTCACAATGACGAATTAACACAGAAATTGCGTCGCTATGAAATACAATGTGTTCTATGATTTCTACTTCTAAATCGAGTAACGTTTCTATGGAAACGACAGGATTTTCTTTTAGGATACAAATATCTCCCTTCCGATGCACTATTCCTTCTTTACTGCATCCCTCGCTCCCTCACAATGACGAATTAACACAGAAATTGCGTCGCTACGAAATACTATGTGTTCTATGATTTCTACTTCTAAATCGAGTAACGTTTCTATGGAAACGACAGGATTTTCTTTTGGGATACGACTATCTCCTTTCCGATGCACTATTCCTTCTTTACTGCTTCCCTAGCACCGTCACGTTGACATATTAACACAGAAATTGCGGGGCTATGAAATACTATGTGTTCTATGACTTCTCCTTCTAAATCGAGTAAAGTTTCTATGGAAACGACAGGATTTTCTTTTAGGATACGACTATCTCCCTTCCGATGCACTATTCCTTCCTTACTGCATCCCTCGCTCCCTCACAATGACGAATTAACACAGAAATTGCGTCGCTATGAAATACTATGTGTTCTATGATTTCTACTTCTAAATCGAGTAACGTTTCTATGGAAACGACAGGATTTTCTTTTGGGATACGACTATCTCCCTTCCGATGCACTATTCCTTCTTTACTGCATCCCTCGCTCCCTCACAATGACGAATTAGCACAGAAATTGCGTCGCTATGAAATACCATGTGTTCAATGATTTCTACTTCTAAATCGAGTAACGTTTCTATGGAAACGACAGGATTTTCTTTTGGGATACGACTATCTCCCTTCCGATGCACTATTCCTTCTTTACTGCATCCCTCGCTCCCTCACAATGACGAATTAACACAGAAATTGCGTCGCTATGAAATACTATGTGTTCTATGATTTCTACTTCTAAATCGAGTAACGTTTCTATGGAAACGACAGGATTTTCTTTTGGGATACGACTATCTCCTTTCCGATGCATTATTCCTTATTTACTGCATCCCTCGCTCCCTCACAGTGACGAATTAACACAGAAATTGCGCCGCTATGAAATACTATGTGTTCTATGATTTCTACTTCTAAATCGAGTAACGTTTCTATGGACACGACAGGATTTTCTTTTGGGATACGACTATCTCCTTTCCGATGCACTATTCCTTCTTTACTGCATCCCTAGCAATGTCACGTTGACATATTAACTCAGAAATTGCGTCGCTATGAAATACTATGTGTTCTATGACTTCTCCTTCTAAATCGAGTTACGTTTCTATGGAAACGACAGGATTTTCTTTTGGGATACGACTATCTCCTTTCTGATGCACTATTCCTTCTTTACTGCATCCCTAGCACCGTCACGTTGACATATTAACACAGAAATTGCGGGGCTATGAAATACTATGTGTTCTATGACTTCTCCTTCTAAATCGAGTAAAGTTTCTATGGAAACGACAGGATTTTCTTTTAGGATACGACTATCTCCCTTCCGATGCACTATTCCTTCCTTACTGCATCCCTCGCTCCCTCACAATGACGAATTAACACAGAAATTGCGACGCTGTGAAATACTATGTGTTCTATGATTTCTACTTCTAAATCGAGTAACGTTTCTATGGAAACGACAGGATTTTCTTTTGGGATACGACTATCTCCCTTCCGATGCACTATTCCTTCTTTACTGCATCCCTCGCTCCCTCACAATGACGAATTAGCACAGAAATTGCGTCGCTATGAAATACCATGTGTTCAATGATTTCTACTTCTAAAACGAGTAACGTTTCTATGGAAACGACAGGATTTTCTTTTGGGATACGACTATCTCCCTTCCGATGCACTATTCCTTCTTTACTGCATCCCTCGCTCCCTCACAATGACGAATTAGCACAGAAATTGCGTCGCTATGAAATACCATGTGTTCAATGATTTCTACTTCTAAATCGAGTAACGTTTCTATGGAAACGACAGGATTTTCTTTTGGGATACGACTATCTCCCTTCCGATGCACTATTCCTTCTTTACTGCATCCCTCGCTCCCTCACAATGACGAATTAACACAGAAATTGCGTCGCTATGAAATACTATGTGTTCTATGATTTCTACTTCTAAATCGAGTAACGTTTCTATGGAAACGACAGGATTTTCTTTTGGGATCCGACTATCTCCCTTCCAATGCACTATTCCTTCTTTACTGCATCCCTCGCTCCCTCACAATGACGAATTAGCACAGAAATTGTGTCGCTATGTAATACCATGTGTTCAATGATTTCTACTTCTAAATCGAGTAACGTTTCTATGATAACGACAGGATTTTCTTTTGGGATACGACTATCTCCCTTCCGATGCACTATTCCTTCTTTACTGCATCCCTCGCTCCCTCACAATGACGAATTAGCACAGAAATTGCGTCGCTATGAAATACCATGAGTTCAATGATTTCTACTTCTAAATCGAGTAACGTTTCTATGGAAACGACAGGATTTTCTTTTGGGATACGACTATCTCCCTTCCGATGCACTATTCCTTCTTTACTGCATCCCTCGCTCCCTCACAATGACGAATTAACACAGAAATTGCGTCGCTATGAAATACTATGTGTTCTATGATTTCTACTTCTAAATCGAGTAACGTTTCTATGGAAACGACAGGATTTTCTTTTGGGATACGACTATCTCCTTTCCGATGCACTATTCCTTCTTTACTGCATCCCTAGCACCGTCACGTTGACATATTAACACAGAAATTGCGGGGCTATGAAATACTATGTGTTCTATGACTTCTCCTTCTAAATCGAGTAAAGTTTCTATGGAAACGACAGGATTTTCTTTTAGGATACGACTATCTCCCTTCCGATGCACTATTCCTTCTTTACTGCATCCCTCGCTCCCTCACAATGTCGAATTAACACTGAAATTGCGTCGCTATGAAATACTATGTGTGCTATGATTTCTACTTCTAAATCGAGTAACGTTTCTATGGAAACGACAGGATTTTCTTTTGGGATACGACTATCTCCTTTCCGATGCACTATTCCTTCTTTACTGTATCCCTAGCACCGTCACGTTGACATATTAACACAGAAATTGCGGGGCTATGAAATACTATGTGTTCTATGACTTCTCCTTCTAAATCGAGTAACGTTTCTACGGAAAAGACAGCATTTTCTTTTAGGATACGACTATCTCCCTTCCGATGCACTATTCCTTCTTTACTGCATCCCTCGCTCCCTCACAATGACGAATTAACACAGAAATTGCGTCGCTACGAAATACTATGTGTTCTATGATTTCTACTTCTAAATCGAGTAACGTTTCTATGGAAACGACAGGATTTTCTTTTAGGATACAAATATCTCCCTTCCGACGCACTATTCCTTCTTTACTGCATCCCTCGCTCCCTCACAATGACGAATTAACACAGAAATTGCGTCGCTACGAAATACTATGTGTTCTATGATTTCTACTTCTAAATCGAGTAACGTTTCTATGGAAACGACAGGATTTTCTTTTGGGATACGACTATCTCCTTTCCGATGCACTATTCCTTCTTTACTGCTTCCCTAGCACCGTCACGTTGACATATTAACACAGAAATTGCGGGGCTATGAAATACTATGTGTTCTATGACTTCTCCTTCTAAATCGAGTAAAGTTTCTATGGAAACGACAGGATTTTCTTTTAGGATACGACTATCTCCCTTCCGATGCACTATTCCTTCCTTACTGCATCCCTCGCTCCCTCACAATGACGAATTAACACAGAAATTGCGTCGCTATGAAATACTATGTGTTCTATGATTTCTACTTCTAAATCGAGTAACGTTTCTATGGAAACGACAGGATTTTCTTTTGGGATACGACTATCTCCCTTCCGATGCACTATTCCTTCTTTACTGCATCCCTCGCTCCCTCACAATGACGAATTAGCACAGAAATTGCGTCGCTATGAAATACCATGTGTTCAATGATTTCTACTTCTAAATCGAGTAACGTTTCTATGGAAACGACAGGATTTTCTTTTGGGATACGACTATCTCCCTTCCGATGCACTATTCCTTCTTTACTGCATCCCTCGCTCCCTCACAATGACGAATTAACACAGAAATTGCGTCGCTATGAAATACTATGTGTTCTATGATTTCTACTTCTAAATCGAGTAACGTTTCTATGGAAACGACAGGATTTTCTTTTGGGATACGACTATCTCCTTTCCGATAAATTATTCCTTATTTACTGCATCCCTCGCTCCCTCACAGTGACGAATTAACACAGAAATTGCGCCGCTATGAAATACTATGTGTTCTATGATTTCTACTTCTAAATCGAGTAACGTTTCTATGGACACGACAGTATTTTCTTTTGGGATACGACTATCTCCTTTCCGATGCACTATTCCTTCTTTACTGCATCCCTAGCAATGTCACGTTGACATATTAACTCAGAAATTGCGTCGCTATGAAATACTATGTGTTCTATGACTTCTCCTTCTAAATCGAGTTACGTTTCTATGGAAACGACAGGATTTTCTTTTGGGATACGACTATCTCCTTTCTGATGCACTATTCCTTCTTTACTGCATCCCTAGCACCGTCACGTTGACATATTAACACAGAAATTGCGGGGCTATGAAATACTATGTGTTCTATGACTTCTCCTTCTAAATCGAGTAAAGTTTCTATGGAAACGACAGGATTTTCTTTTAGGATACGACTATCTCCCTTCCGATGCACTATTCCTTCCTTACTGCATCCCTCGCTCCCTCACAATGACGAATTAACACAGAAATTGCGACGCTGTGAAATACTATGTGTTCTATGATTTCTACTTCTAAATCGAGTAACGTTTCTATGGAAACGACAGGATTTTCTTTTGGGATACGACTATCTCCCTTCCGATGCACTATTCCTTCTTTACTGCATCCCTCGCTCCCTCACAATGACGAATTAGCACAGAAATTGCGTCGCTATGAAATACCATGTGTTCAATGATTTCTACTTCTAAATCGAGTAACGTTTCTATGGAAACGACAGGATTTTCTTTTGGGATACGACTATCTCCCTTCCGATGCACTATTCCTTCTTTACTGCATCCCTCGCTCCCTCACAATGACGAATTAGCACAGAAATTGCGTCGCTATGAAATACCATGTGTTCAATGATTTCTACTTCTAAATCGAGTAACGTTTCTATGGAAACGACAGGATTTTCTTTTGGGATACGACTATCTCCCTTCCGATGCACTATTCCTTCTTTACTGCATCCCTCGCTCCCTCACAATGACGAATTAACACAGAAATTGCGTCGCTATGAAATACTATGTGTTCTATGATTTCTACTTCTAAATTGAGTAACGTTTCTATGGAAACGACAGGATTTTCTTTTGGGATCCGACTATCTCCCTTCCAATGCACTATTCCTTCTTTACTGCATCCCTCGCTCCCTCACAATGACGAATTAGCACAGAAATTGTGTCGCTATGAAATACCATGTGTTCAATGATTTCTACTTCTAAATCGAGTAACGTTTCTATGGAAACGACAGGATTTTCTTTTGGGATACGACTATCTCCCTTCCGATGCACTATTCCTTCTTTACTGCATCCCTCGCTCCCTCACAATGACGAATTAGCACAGAAATTGCGTCGCTATGAAATACCATGAGTTCAATGATTTCTACTTCTAAATCGAGTAACGTTTCTATGGAAACGACAGGATTTTCTTTTGGGATACGACTATCTCCCTTCCGATGCACTATTCCTTCTTTACTGCATCCCTAGCACCGTCACGTTGACATATTAACACAGAAATTGCGGGGCTATGAAATACTATGTGTTCTATGACTTCTCCTTCTAAATCGAGTAAAGTTTCTATGGAAACGACAGGATTTTCTTTTAGGATACGACTATCTCCCTTCCGATGCACTATTCCTTCTTTACTGCATCCCTCGCTCCCTCACAATGTCGAATTAACACTGAAATTGCGTCGCTATGAAATACTATGTGTTCTATGATTTCTACTTCTAAATCGAGTAACGTTTCTATGGAAACGACAGGATTTTCTTTTGGGATACGACTATCTCCTTTCCGATGCACTATTCTTTCTTTACTGTATCCCTAGCACCGTCACGTTGACATATTAACACAGAAATTGCGGGGCTATGAAATACTATGTGTTCTATGACTTCTCCTTCTAAATCGAGTAACGTTTCTACGGAAAAGACAGCATTTTCTTTTAGGATACGACTATCTCCCTTCCGATGCACTATTCCTTCTTTACTGCATCCCTCGCTCCCTCACAATGACGAATTAACACAGAAATTGCGTCGCTACGAAATACTATGTGTTCTATGATTTCTACTTCTAAATCGAGTAACGTTTCTATGGAAACGACAGGATTTTCTTTTGGGATACGACTATCTCCTTTCCGATGCACTATTCCTTCTTTACTGTATCCCTAGCACCGTCACGTTGACATATTAACACAGAAATTGCGTCGCTATGAAATACTATGTGTTCTATGATTTCTCCTTCTAAATCGAGTAACGTTTCTATGGAAAAGACAGCATTTTCTTTTAGGATACGACTATCTCCCTTCCGATGCACTATTCCTTCTTTACTGCATCCCTCGCTCCCTCACAATGACGAATTAGCACAGAAATTGCGTCGCTATGAAATACCATGTGTTCAATGATTTCTACTTCTAAATCGAGTAACGTTTCTATGGAAACGACAGGATTTTCTTTTGGGATACGACTATCTCCCTTCCGATGCACTATTACTTCTTTACTGCATCCCTCGCTCCCTCACAATGACGAATTAACACAGAAATTGCGTCGCTATGAAATACTATGTGTTCTATGATTTCTACTTCTAAATCGAGTAGCGTTTCTATGGAAACGACAGGATTTTCTTTTGGGATACGACTATCTCCTTTCCGATGCACTATTCATTCTTTACTGCATCCCTCGCTCCCTCACATAAACGAATTAACACAGAAATTGCGTCGCTATGAAATACTACGTGTTCTATGACTTCTCCATCTAAATCGAGTAACGTTTCTATGGAAACGAAAGGATTTTCTTTTGGGATACGACTATCTCCTTTACGATGCACTATTCACTCTTTACTGCATCCCTCGCACTCTCACATTGACGAATTAAAAGAGAAATCGCGTCGCCATGAAAGACTATGTGTTCTATGATTTCTACTTCTAAATCGAGTAACGTTTCTATGGAAACGACAGGATTTTCTTTTGGGATACGACTATCTCCTTTCCGATGCACTATTCCTTCTTTACTGCATTCCTAGCACCGTCACGTTGACATATTAACACAGAAATTGCGTCGCTATGAAATACTATGTGTTCTATGACTTCTCTTTCTAAATCGAGTTACGTTTCTATGGAACGACAGGAATTTCTTTTGGGATACGACTATCTCCTTTCCGATGCACTATTCCTTCTTTACTGCATCTCTAGCACCGTCACGTTCACATATTAACACAGAAATTGCGTTGCTATGAAATACTATGTGTTCTATGACTTCTCCTTCTGAATCGAGTTACGTTTCTATGGAAACGACAGGATTTTATTTTGGTATACGACTATCTCCTTTCCAATGCACTATTCCTTCTTTACTGCATCCCTAGCACCGTTACGTTGACATATTAACACAGAAATTGCGTCGCTATGAAATTCTATGTGTTCTATGACTTCTCCTTCTAAATCGAGTTACGTTTCTATGCAAACGAAAGGATTTTCTTTTGGGATACGACTATCTCCTTTACGATGCACTATTCACTCTTTACTGCATCCCTCGCACCCTCACATTGACGAATTAAAAGAGAAATTGCGTCGCTATGAAATACTATGGGTTCTATGACTTGTTCTAAATCGAGTAACGTTTCAATGGAAACGACAGAATTTTCTTTTGGGATGAAGTATTCCTTCTTTACTGCATCCCTCGCTCCCTCACATTGACGAATTAACACAGAAATTGCGTCGCTATGAAATACTATGTGTTCTATGATTTCTACTTCTAAATCGAGTAGCGTTTCTATGGAAACGACAGGATTTTCTTTTGGGATACGACTATCTCCTTTCCGATGCACTATTCCTTCTTTACTGCATCCCTCGCTCCCTCACAATGACGAATTAACACAGAAATTGAGTCGCTATGAAATACTATGTGTTCTATGATTTCTACTTCTAAATCGAGTAACGTTTCTATGGAAACGGCAGGATTTTCTTTTGGGGTACGACTATCTCCTTTCCGATGCACTATTCCTTCTTTACTGCATCCCTCGCTCCCTCACAATGACGAATTAACACAGAAATTGCGTCGCTATGAAATACTATGTGTTCTATGATTTCTACTTCTAAATCGAGTAACGTTTCTATGGAAACGACTGGATTTTCTTTTGGGGTACGACTATCTCCTTTCCGATGCACTATTCCTTCTTTACTGCATCCTTCGCTCTCTCACAATGACGAATTAACACAGAAATTGCGTCGCTATGGAATACTATGTGATCTATGATTTCTACTTCTAAATCGAGTAACGTTTCTATGGGAACGACAGGATTTTCTTTTGGGATACGACTATCTCCTTTCCGATGCACTATTCCGTCTTTACTGCATCCCTAGCACCGTCACGTTGACATATTAACACAGAAATTGCGTCTCTATGAAATACTATGTGTTCTATGACTTCTCCTTCTAAATCGAGTTACGTTTCTATGGAAACGACAGGATTTTATTTTGGTATACGACTATCTCCTTTCCGATGCACTATTCCTTCTTTACTGCATCCCTCGCTCCCTCACAATGACGAATTAACACAGAAATTGCGTCGCTATGAAATACTATGTGTTCTATGATTTCTACTTCTAAATCGAGTAACGTTTCTATGGAAACGACAGGAATTTCTTTTGGGATACGACTATCTCCTTTCCGATGCACTATTCCTTCTTTACTGCATCCCTCGCTCCCTCACAATGACGAATTAACACAGAAATTGCGTCGCTATGAAATACTATGTGTTCTATGATTTCTGCTTCTAAATCGAGTAACGTTTCTATGGAAACGACAGGATTTTCTTTTGGTATACGACTATCTCCCTTCCGATGCACTATTCCTTCTTTACTGCATCCCTCGCTCCCTCACAATGACGAATTAGCACAGAAATTGCGTCGCTATGAAACACCATGTGTTCAACGATTTCTACTTCTAAATCGAGTAACGTTTCTATGGAAACGACAGGATTTTCTTTTAGGAAACGACTATCTCCCTTCCGATGCACTATTCCTTCTTTACTGCATCCCTCGCTCCCTCACAACGACGAATTAACACAGAAATTGCGTCGCTATGAAATACTATGTGTTCTATGATTTCTACTTCTAAATCGAGTAACGTTTCTATGGAAACGACAGGATTTTCTTTTGGGATACGACTATCTCCTTTCCGATGCACTATTCCTTCTTTACTGCATCCCTCGCTCCCTCACAATGACGAATTAACACAGAAATTGCGTCGCTATGAAATACTATGTGTTCTATGATTTCTACTTCTAAATCGAGTAACGTTTCTATGGAAATGACAGGATTTTATTTTGCTATACGACTATCTCCTTTCCGATGCACTATTCCTTCTTTACTGCATTCCTAGCACCGTCACGTTGACATATTAACACAGAAATTGCGTCGCTATGAAATCCTATGTGTCCATGACATCTCCTTCTAAATCGAGTAACGTTTCTATGGAAACGACAGGATTTTCTTTTGGGATACGACTATCTCCTTTCCGATGCACTATTCCTTCTTTACTGCATCCCTCGCTCCCTCAAATGACGAATTAACATAGAAAATGCGTCGCTATGAATTACTATGTGTCCTATGATTTCTACTTCTAAATCGAGTAACGTTTCAATGGAAATGACAGGATTTTCTTTTGGGATACGACTATCTCCTTTCCGATGCACTATTCCTTCTTTACTGCATCCCTAGCCCCTCACAATGACGAATTAACACAGAAATTGCATAGCTATGAAATACTATGTGTTCTATGATTTCTACTTCTAAATCGGGTAACGTTTCTATGGAAACGACATGATTTTCTTTTCGGGATACGACTATGTCCTTTCCGATGCACTATTCCTCCTTTACTGCATCCCTAGCACCGTCACGTTGACATATTAATACAGAAATTGCGGGGCTATGAAATACTATGTGTTCTATGACTTCTCCTTCTAAATCGATTAACGTTTCTATGGAAACGACAGGATTTTCTTTTGGGATACGACTATCTCCTTTCCGATGCACTATTCCTTCTTTACTGCATCCCTCGCTCCCTCACAATGACGAATTAACACAGAAATTGCTTCGCTATGAAATACTATGTGTTCTATGATTTCTACTTCTAAATCGAGTAACGTTTCTATGGAAACGACAGGATTTTCTTTTGGGATACGACTATCTCCTTTCCGATGCACTATTCCCTCTTTACTGCATCCCTAGCACCGTCACGTTGACATATTAACACAGAAATTGCGGGGCTATGAAATACTATGTGTTCTATGACTTCTCCTTCTAAATCGAGTAAAGTTTCTATGGAAACGACAGGATTTTCTTTTAGGATACGACTATCTCCCTTCCGATGCACTATTCCTTCATTACTGCATTCCTCACTCCCTCACAATGACGAATTAACACAGAAATGGCGTCGCTATGAAATACTATGTGTTCTATGATTTCTACTTCTAAATCGAGTAACGTTTCTATGGAAACGACAGGATTTTCTTTTGGGATACGACTATCTCCTTTCCGATGCACTATTCCTTCTTTACTGCATCCCTAGCACCGTCACGTTGACATATTAACACAGAAATTGCGTCGCTATGAAATCCTATGTGTCCATGACATCTCCTTCTGAATCGAGTAACGTTTCTATGGAAACGACAGGATTTTCTTTTAGGATACGACAATCTCCCTTCCGATGCACTATTCCTTCTTTACTGCATACCTCGCTCCCTCAGAATGACGAATTAACACAGAAATTGCGTCGCTATGAAATACTATGTGTTCTATGATTTCTACTTCTAAATCGAGTAACGTTTCTGTGGAAACGACAGGATTTTCTTTTGGGATACGACTATCTCCTTTCCGATGCACTATTTCTTCTTTACTGCATCCCTCGCTCCCTCACAATTACGAATTAACACAGAAATTGCGTCGCTATGAAATACTATGTGTTCTATGACTTCTCCTTCTAAATCGAGTAACGTTTCTATGGAAAAGACAGCATTTTCTTTTAGGATACAAATATCTCCCTTCCGATGCACTATTCCTTCTTTACTGCATCCCTCGCTCCCTCACAATGAAGAATTAACACAGAAATTGCGTCGCTACGAAAAGCTATGTGTTCTATGATTTCTACTTCTAAATCGAGTAACGTTTCTATGGAAACGACAGGATTTTCTTTTGGGATACGACTATCTCCTTTCCGATGCACTATTCCTTCTTTACTGCATCCCTCGCTCCCTCACAATGACGATTAACACAGAAATTGCGTCGCTATGAAATACTATGTGTTCTATGATTTCTGCTTCTAAATCGAGTAACGTTTCTATGGAAACGACAGGATTTTCTTTTGGTATACGACTATCTCCCTTCCGATGCACTATTCCTTCTTTACTGCATCCCTCGCTCCCTCACAATGACGAATTAGCACAGAAATTGCGTCGCTATGAAATACCATGTGTTCAATGATTTCTACTTCTAAATCGAGTAACGTTTCTATGGAAACGACAGGATTTTCTTTTAGGAAACGACTATCTCCCTTCCGATGCACTATTCCTTCTTTACTGCATCCCTCGCTCCCTCACAATGACGAATTAACACAGAAATTGCGTCGCTATGAAATACTATGTGTTCTATGATTTCTACTTCTAAATCGAGTAACGTTTCTATGGAAACGACAGGATTTTCTTTTGGGATACGACTATCTCCTTTCCGATGCACTATTCCTTCTTTACTGCATCCCTCGCTCCCTCACAATGACGAATTAACACAGAAATTGCGTCGCTATGAAATACTATGTGTTCTATGATTTCTACTTCTAAATCGAGTAACGTTTCTATGGAAATGACAGGATTTTATTTTGCTATACGACTATCTCCTTTCCGATGCACTATTCCTTCTTTACTGCATCCCTAGCACCGTCACGTTGACATATTAACACAGAAATTGCGTCGCTATGAAATCCTATGTGTCCATGACATCTCCTTCTAAATCGAGTAACGTTTCTATGGAAACGACAGGATTTTCTTTTGGGATACGACTATCTCCTTTCCGATGCACTATTCCTTCTTTACTGCATCCCTCGCTCCCTCAAATGACGAATTAACATAGAAAATGCGTCGCTATGAATTACTATGTGTCCTATGATTTCTACTTCTAAATCGAGTAACGTTTCAATGGAAGCGACAGGATTTTCTTTTGGGATACGACTATCTCCTTTCCGATGCACTATTCCTTCTTTACTGCATCCCTCGCCCCTCACAATGACGAATTAACACAGAAATTGCGTAGCTATGAAATACTATGTGTTCTATGATTTCTACTTCTAAATCGGGTAACGTTTCTATGGAAACGACAGGATTTTCTTTTGGGATACGACTATGTCCTTTCCGATGCACTATTCCTCCTTTACTGCATCCCTAGTACCGTCACGTTGACATATTAATACAGAAATTGCGGGGCTATGAAATACTATGTGTTCTATGACTTCTCCTTCTAAATCGATTAACGTTTCTATGGAAACGACAGGATTTTCTTTTGGGATACGACTATCTCCTTTCCGATGCACTATTTCTTCTTTACTGCATCCCTCGCTCCCTCACAATGAAGAATTAACACAGAAATTGCGTCGCTATGAAATTCTATGTGTTCTATGATTTCTACTTCTAAATCGAGTAACGTTTCTATGGAAACGACAGGATTTTCTTTTGGGATACGACTATCTCCCTTCCGATGCACTATTCCTTCTTTACTGCATCCCTCGCTCCCTCACAATGACGAATTAGCACAGAAATTGCGTCGCTATGAAATACCATGTGTTCAATGATTTCTACTTCTAAATCGAGCAACGTTTCTATGGAAACGACAGGATTTTCTTTTGGGATACGACTATCTCCCTTCCGATGCACTATTCCTTCTTTACTGCATCCCTCGCTCCCTCACAATTACGAATTAACACAGAAATTGCGTCGCTATGAAATACTATGTGTTCTATGATTTCTACTTCTAAATCGAGTAACGTTTCTATGGAAACGACAGGATTTTCTTTTGGGATACGACTATCTCCTTTCCGAGGCACTATTCCTTCTTTACTGCATCCCTAGCACCGTCACGTTGACATATTAACACAGAAATTGCGGGGCTATGAAATACTATGTGTTCTATGACTTCTCCTTCTAAATCGAGTAAAGTTTCTATGGAAACGACAGGATTTTCTTTTAGGATACAAATATCTCCCTTCCGATGCACTATTCCTTCTTTACTGCATCCCTCGCTCCCTCACAATGACGAATTAACACAGAAATTGCGTCGCTACGAAATACTATGTGTTCTATGATTTCTACTTCTAAATCGAGTAACGTTTCTATGGAAACGACAGGATTTTCTTTTGGGATACGACTATCTCCTTTCCGATGCACTATTCCTTCTTTACTGCATCCCTAGCACCGTCACGTTGACATATTAACACAGAAATTGCGGGGCTATGAAACACTATGTGTTCTATGACTTCTCCTTCTAAATCGAGTAAAGTTTCTATGGAAACGACAGGATTTTCTTTTAGGATACGACTATCTCCCTTCCGATGCACTATTCCTTCCTTACTGCATCCCTCGCTCCCTCACAATGACGAATTAACACAGAAATTGCGTCGCTATGAAATACTATGTGTTCTATGATTTCTACTTCTAAATCGAGTAACGTTTCTATGGAAACGACAGGATTTTCTTTTGGGATACGACTATCTCCCTTCCGATGCACTATTCCTTCTTTACTGCATCCCTCGCTCCCTCACAATGACGAATTGGCACAGAAATTGCGTCGCTATGAAATACCATGTGTTCAATGATTTCTACTTCTAAATCGAGTAACGTTTCTATGGAAACGACAGGATTTTCTTTTGGGATACGACTATCTCCCTTCCGATGCACTATTCCTTCTTTACTGCATCCCTCGCTCACTCACAATGACGAATTAACACAGAAATTGCGTCGCTATGAAATACTATGTGTTCTATGATTTCTACTTCTAAATCGAGTAACGTTTCTATGGAAACGACAGGATTTTCTTTTGGGATACGACTATCTCCTTTCCGATGCATTATTCCTTATTTACTGCATCCCTCGCTCCCTCACAGTGACGAATTAACACAGAAATTGCGCCGCTATGAAATACTATGTGTTCTATGATTTCTACTTCTAAATCGAGTAACGTTTCTATGGACACGACAGGATTTTCTTTTGGGATACGACTATCTCCTTTCCGATGCACTATTCCTTCTTTACTGCATCCCTAGCAATGTCACGTTGACATATTAACACAGAAATTGCGTCGCTATGAAATACTATGTGTTCTATGACTTCTCCTTCTAAATCGAGTTACGTTTCTATGGAAACGACAGGATTTTCTTTTGGGATACGACTATCTCCTTTCCGATGCACTATTCCTTCTTTACTGCATCCCTCGCCCCTCACAATGACGAATTAACACAGAAATTGCATAGCTATGAAATACTATGTGTTCTATGATTTCTACTTCTAAATCGGGTAACGTTTCTATGGAAACGACAGGATTTTCTTTTGGGATACGACTATGTCCTTTCCGATGCACTATTCCTCCTTTACTGCATCCCTAGCACCGTCACGTTGACATATTAATACAGAAATTGCGGGGCTATGAAATACTATGTGTTCTATGACTTCTCCTTCTAAATCGATTAACGTTACTATGGAAACGACAGGATTTTCTTTTGGGATACGACTATCTCCTTTCCGATGCACTATTTCTTCTTTACTGCATCCCTCGCTCCCTCACAATGAAGAATTAACACAGAAATTGCGTCGCTATGAAATTCTATGTGTTCTATGATTTCTAATTCTAAATCGAGTAACGTTTCTATGGAAACGACAGGATTTTCTTTTGGGATACGACTATCTCCCTTCCGATGCACTATTCCTTCTTTACTGCATCCCTCGCTCCCTCACAATGACGAATTAGCACAGAAATTGCGTCGCTATGAAATACCATGTGTTCAATGATTTCTACTTCTAAATCGAGTAACGTTTCTATGGAAACGACAGGATTTTCTTTTGGGATACGACTATCTCCCTTCCGATGCACTATTCCTTCTTTACTGCATCCCTCGCTCCCTCACAATTACGAATTAACACAGAAATTGCGTCGCTATGAAATACTACGTGTTCTATGATTTCTACTTCTAAATTGAGTAACGTTTCTGTGGAAACGACAGGATTTTCTTTTGGGATACGACTATCTCCTTTCCGAGGCACTATTCCTTCTTTACTGCATCCCTAGCACCGTCACGTTGACATATTAACACAGAAATTGCGGGGCTATGAAATACTATGTGTTCTATGACTTCTCCTTCTAAATCGAGTAAAGTTTCTATGGAAACGACAGGATTTTCTTTTAGGATACAAATATCTCCCTTCCGATGCACTATTCCTTCTTTACTGCATCCCTCGCTCCCTCACAATGACGAATTAACACAGAAATTGCGTCGCTACGAAAAGCTATGTGTTCTATGATTACTACTTCTAAATCGAGTAACGTTTCTATGGAAACGACAGGATTTTCTTTTGGGATACGACTATCTCCTTTCCGATGCACTATTCCTTCTTTACTGCATCCCTAGCACCGTCACGTTGACATATTAACACAGAAATTGCGGGGCTATGAAATACTATGTGTTCTATGACTTCTCCTTCTAAATCGAGTAAAGTTTCTATGGAAACGACAGGATTTTCTTTTAGGATACGACTATCTCCCTTCCGATGCACTATTCCTTCCTTACTGCATCCCTCGCTCCCTCACAATGACGAATTAACACAGAAATTGCGTCGCTATGAAATACTATGTGTTCTATGATTTCTACTTCTAAATCGAGTAACGTTTCTATGGAAACGACAGGATTTTCTTTTGGGATACGACTATCTCCTTTCCGATGCACTATTTCTTCTTTACTGCATCCCTCGCTCCCTCACAATGAAGAATTAACACAGAAATTGCGTCGCTATGAAATTCTATGTGTTCTATGATTTCTACTTCTAAATCGAGTAACGTTTCTATGGAAACGACAGGATTTTCTTTTGGGATACGACTATCTCCCTTCCGATGCACTATTCCTTCTTTACTGCATCCCTCGCTCCCTCACAATGACGAATTAGCACAGAAATTGCGTCGCTATGAAATACCATGTGTTCAATGATTTCTACTTCTAAATCGAGCAACGTTTCTATGGAAACGACAGGATTTTCTTTTGGGATACGACTATCTCCCTTCCGATGCACTATTCCTTCTTTACTGCATCCCTCGCTCCCTCACAATTACGAATTAACACAGAAATTGCGTCGCTATGAAATACTATGTGTTCTATGATTTCTACTTCTAAATCGAGTAACGTTTCTATGGAAACGACAGGATTTTCTTTTGGGATACGACTATCTCCTTTCCGAGGCACTATTCCTTCTTTACTGCATCCCTAGCACCGTCACGTTGACATATTAACACAGAAATTGCGGGGCTATGAAATACTATGTGTTCTATGACTTCTCCTTCTAAATCGAGTAAAGTTTCTATGGAAACGACAGGATTTTCTTTTAGGATACAAATATCTCCCTTCCGATGCACTATTCCTTCTTTACTGCATCCCTCGCTCCCTCACAATGACGAATTAACACAGAAATTGCGTCGCTACGAAATACTATGTGTTCTATGATTTCTACTTCTAAATCGAGTAACGTTTCTATGGAAACGACAGGATTTTCTTTTGGGATACGACTATCTCCTTTCCGATGCACTATTCCTTCTTTACTGCATCCCTAGCACCGTCACGTTGACATATTAACACAGAAATTGCGGGGCTATGAAACACTATGTGTTCTATGACTTCTCCTTCTAAATCGAGTAAAGTTTCTATGGAAACGACAGGATTTTCTTTTAGGATACGACTATCTCCCTTCCGATGCACTATTCCTTCCTTACTGCATCCCTCGCTCCCTCACAATGACGAATTAACACAGAAATTGCGTCGCTATGAAATACTATGTGTTCTATGATTTCTACTTCTAAATCGAGTAACGTTTCTATGGAAACGACAGGATTTTCTTTTGGGATACGACTATCTCCCTTCCGATGCACTATTCCTTCTTTACTGCATCCCTCGCTCCCTCACAATGACGAATTGGCACAGAAATTGCGTCGCTATGAAATACCATGTGTTCAATGATTTCTACTTCTAAATCGAGTAACGTTTCTATGGAAACGACAGGATTTTCTTTTGGGATACGACTATCTCCCTTCCGATGCACTATTCCTTCTTTACTGCATCCCTCGCTCCCTCACAATGACGAATTAACACAGAAATTGCGTCGCTATGAAATACTATGTGTTCTATGATTTCTACTTCTAAATCGAGTAACGTTTCTATGGAAACGACAGGATTTTCTTTTGGGATACGACTATCTCCTTTCCGATGCATTATTCCTTATTTACTGCATCCCTCGCTCCCTCACAGTGACGAATTAACACAGAAATTGCGCCGCTATGAAATACTATGTGTTCTATGATTTCTACTTCTAAATCGAGTAACGTTTCTATGGACACGACAGGATTTTCTTTTGGGATACGACTATCTCCTTTCCGATGCACTATTCCTTCTTTACTGCATCCCTAGCAATGTCACGTTGACATATTAACACAGAAATTGCGTCGCTATGAAATACTATGTGTTCTATGACTTCTCCTTCTAAATCGAGTTACGTTTCTATGGAAACGACAGGATTTTCTTTTGGGATACGACTATCTCCTTTCCGATGCACTATTCCTTCTTTACTGCATCCCTCGCCCCTCACAATGACGAATTAACACAGAAATTGCATAGCTATGAAATACTATGTGTTCTATGATTTCTACTTCTAAATCGGGTAACGTTTCTATGGAAACGACAGGATTTTCTTTTGGGATACGACTATGTCCTTTCCGATGCACTATTCCTCCTTTACTGCATCCCTAGCACCGTCACGTTGACATATTAATACAGAAATTGCGGGGCTATGAAATACTATGTGTTCTATGACTTCTCCTTCTAAATCGATTAACGTTACTATGGAAACGACAGGATTTTCTTTTGGGATACGACTATCTCCTTTCCGATGCACTATTTCTTCTTTACTGCATCCCTCGCTCCCTCACAATGAAGAATTAACACAGAAATTGCGTCGCTATGAAATTCTATGTGTTCTATGATTTCTAATTCTAAATCGAGTAACGTTTCTATGGAAACGACAGGATTTTCTTTTGGGATACGACTATCTCCCTTCCGATGCACTATTCCTTCTTTACTGCATCCCTCGCTCCCTCACAATGACGAATTAGCACAGAAATTGCGTCGCTATGAAATACCATGTGTTCAATGATTTCTACTTCTAAATCGAGTAACGTTTCTATGGAAACGACAGGATTTTCTTTTGGGATACGACTATCTCCCTTCCGATGCACTATTCCTTCTTTACTGCATCCCTCGCTCCCTCACAATTACGAATTAACACAGAAATTGCGTCGCTATGAAATACTATGTGTTCTATGATTTCTACTTCTAAATTGAGTAACGTTTCTGTGGAAACGACAGGATTTTCTTTTGGGATACGACTATCTCCTTTCCGAGGCACTATTCCTTCTTTACTGCATCCCTAGCACCGTCACGTTGACATATTAACACAGAAATTGCGGGGCTATGAAATACTATGTGTTCTATGACTTCTCCTTCTAAATCGAGTAAAGTTTCTATGGAAACGACAGGATTTTCTTTTAGGATACAAATATCTCCCTTCCGATGCACTATTCCTTCTTTACTGCATCCCTCGCTCCCTCACAATGACGAATTAACACAGAAATTGCGTCGCTACGAAAAGCTATGTGTTCTATGATTACTACTTCTAAATCGAGTAACGTTTCTATGGAAACGACAGGATTTTCTTTTGGGATACGACTATCTCCTTTCCGATGCACTATTCCTTCTTTACTGCATCCCTAGCACCGTCACGTTGACATATTAACACAGAAATTGCGGGGCTATGAAATACTATGTGTTCTATGACTTCTCCTTCTAAATCGAGTAAAGTTTCTATGGAAACGACAGGATTTTCTTTTAGGATACGACTATCTCCCTTCCGATGCACTATTCCTTCCTTACTGCATCCCTCGCTCCCTCACAATGACGAATTAACACAGAAATTGCGTCGCTATGAAATACTATGTGTTCTATGATTTCTACTTCTAAATCGAGTAACGTTTCTATGGAAACGACAGGATTTTCTTTTGGGATACGACTATCTCCCTTCCGATGCACTATTCCTTCTTTACTGCATCCCTCGCTCCCTCACAATGACGAATTAGCACAGAAATTGCGTCGCTATGAAATACCATGTGTTCAATGATTTCTACTTCTAAATCGAGTAACGTTTCTATGGAAACGACAGGATTTTCTTTTGGGATACGACTATCTAACTTCCGATGCAATATTCCTTCTTTACTGCATCCCTCGCTCCCTCACAATGACGAATTAACACAGAAATTGCGTCGCTATGAAATACTATGTGTTCTATGATTTCTACTTCTAAATCGAGTAACGTTTCTATGGAAACGACAGGATTTTCTTTTGGGATACGACTATCTCCTTTCCGATGCATTATTCCTTCTTTACTGCATCCCTCGCTCCCTCACAGTGACGAATTAACACAGAAATTGCGCCGCTATGAAATACTATGTGTTCTATGATTTCTACTTCTAAATCGAGTAACGTTTCTATGGAAACGACAGGATTTTCTTTTGGGATACGACTATCTCCTTTCCGATGCACTATTCCTTCTTTACTGCATCCCTAGCAATGTCACGTTGACATATTAACACAGATATTGCGTCGCTATGAAATACTATTTGTTCTATGACTTCTCCTTCTAAATCGAGTTACGTTTCTATGGAAACGACAGGATTTTCTTTTGGGATACGACTATCTCCTTTCTGATGCACTATTCCTTCTTTACTGCATCCCTATCACCGTCACGTTGACATATTAACACAGAAATTGCGTCGCTATGAAATACTATGTGTTCTATGACTTCTCCTTCTAAATCGAGTTACGTTTCTATGGAAACGACATGATTTTATTTTGGTATACGACTATCTCCTTTCTGATGCACTATTCCTTCTTTACTGCATCCCTAGCACCGTCACGTTGACATATTAACACAGAAATTGCGTCGCTATGAAATACTATGTGTTCTATGATTTCTACTTCTAAATCGAGTAACGTTTCTATGGAAACGACAGGATTTTCTTTTGGGATACGACTATCTCCTTTCCGATGCACTATTCCTTCTTTACTGCATCCCTAGCACCGTCACGTTGACATATTAACACAGAAATTGCGTCGCTATGAAATACTATGTGTTCTATGATTTCTACTTCTAAATCGAGTAACGTTTCTATTGAAACGACAGGATTTTCTTTTGGGATACGACTATCTCCTTTCCGATGCACTATTCCTTCTTTACTGCATTCCTAGCACCGTCACGTTGACATATTAACACAGAAATTGCGTCGCTATGAAATACTATGTTTTCTATGACTTCTCTTTCTAAATCGAGTTACGTTTCTATGGAACGACAGGAATTTCTTTTGGGATACGACTATCTTCTTTCCGATGCACTATTCCTTCTTTACTGCATCTCTAGCACCGTCACGTTGATATATTAACACAGAAATTGCGTCGCTATGAAATACTATGTGTTCTATGACTTCTCCTTCTGAATCGAGTTACGTTTCTATTGAAACAACAGGATTTTATTTTGGTATACGACTATCTCCTTTCCAATGCACTATTCCTTCTTTACTGCATCCCTAGCACCGTCACGTTGACATATTAACACAGAAATTGCGTCGCTATGAAATTCTATGTGTTCTATGACTTCTCCTTCTAAATCGAGTTACATTTCTATGGAAACGACAGGATTTTCTTTTGGGATGCGACTATCTCCTTTCCGATACACTATTCCTTCTTTACTGCATCCCTAGCACCGTCACGTTGATTTATTAACAAAGAAATTGCGTCGCTATGAAATACTACGGGTTCTATGACTTCTCCATCTAAATCGAGTAACGTTTCTATGCAAACGAAAGGATTTTCTTTTGGGATACGACTATCTCCTTTACGATGCACTATTCACTCTTTACTGCATCCCTCGCACCCTCACATTGACGAATTAAAAGAGAAATTGCGTCGCTATGAAATACTATGGGTTCTATGACTTGTTCTTCTAAATCGAGTAACGTTTCAATGGAAACGACAGCATTTTCTTTTGGGATGAAGTATTCCTTCTTTACTGCATCCCTCGCTCCCTCACATTGACGAATTAACACAGAAATTGCGTCGCTATGAAATACTATGTGTTCTATGATTTCTACGTCTAAATCGAGTAACGTTTCTATGGAAACGACAGGATTTTCTTTTAGGATACGACTATCTCCCTTCCAATGCACTATTCCTTCTTTACTGCATCCCTCGCTCCCTCACAATGACGAATTAACACAGAAATTGCGTCGCTATGAAATACTATGTGTTCTATGATTTCTACTTCTAAATCGAGTAACGTTTCTATGGAAACGACAGGATTTTCTTTTGGGATACGACTATCTCCCTTCCGATGCACTATTCCTTCTTTACTGCATAACTCGCTCCCTCACAATGACGAATTAGCACAGAAATTGCGTCGCTATGAAATACCATGTGTTCAATGATTTCTACTTCTAAATCGAGTAACGTTTCTATGGAAACGACAGGATTTTCTTTTAGGATACGACTATCTCCCTTCCGATGCACTATTCCTTCTTTACTGCATCCCTCGCTCCCTCACAATGACGAATTAACACAGAAATTGCGTCGCTATGAAATACTATGTGTTCTATGATTTCTACTTCTAAATCGAGTAACGTTTCTATGGAAACGACAGGATGTTCTTTTGGGATACGACTATCTCCTTTCCGATGCACTATTCCTTCTTTACTGCATCCCTCACTCCCTCACAATGACGAATTAACACAGAAATTGCGTCGCTATGAAATACTATGTGTTCTATGATTTCTACTTCTAAATCGAGTAACGTTTCTATGGAAACGACAGGATTTTCTTTTGGGATACGACTATCTCCTTTCCGATGCACTATTCCTTCTTTACTGTATCCCTAGCACCGTCACGTTGACATATTAACACAGAAATTGCGGGGCTATGAAATACTATGTGTTCTATGACTTCTCCTTCTAAATCGAGTAACGTTTATATGGAAAAGACAGCATTTTCTTTTAGGATACAAATATCTCCCTTCCGATGCACTATTCCTTCCTTACTGCATCCCTCGCTCCCTCACAATGACGAATTAACACAGAAATTGCGTCGCTACGAAATACTATGTGTTCTATGATTTCTACTTCTAAATCGAGTAACGTTTCTATGGAAACGACAGGATTTTCTTTTGGGATACGACTATCTCCTTTCCGATGCACTATTCCTTCTTTACTGCATCCCTAGCACCGTCACGTTGACATATTAACACAGAAATTGCGGGGCTATGAAATACTATGTGTTCTATGACCTCTCCTTCTAAATCGAGTAAAGTTTCTATGGAAACGACAGGATTTTCTTTTAGGATACGACTATCTCCCTTCCGATGCACTATTCCTTCCTTACTGCATCCCTCGCTCCCTCACAATGACGAATTAACACAGAAATTGCGTCGCTATGAAATACTATGTGTTCTATGATTTCTACTTCTAAATCGAGTAACGTTTCTATGGAAACGACAGGATTTTCTTTTGGGATACGACTATCTCCCTTCCGATGCACTATTCCTTCTTTACTGCATCCCTCGCTCCCTCACAATGACGAATTAGCACAGAAATTGCGTCGCTATGAAATACCATGTGTTCAATGATTTCTACTTCTAAATCGAGTAACGTTTCTATGGAAACGACAGGATTTTCTTTTTGGGATACGACTATCTCCTTTCCGATGCATTATTCCTTCTTTACTGCATCCCTCGCTCCCTCACAGTGACGAATTAACACAGAAATTGCGCCGCTATGAAATACTATGTGTTCTATGATTTCTACTTCTAAATCGAGTAACGTTTCTATGGAAACGACAGGATTTTCTTTTGGGATACGACTATCTCCTTTCCGATGCACTATTCCTTCTTTACTGCATCCCTAGCAATGTCACGTTGACATATTAACACAGAAATTGCGTCGCTATGAAATACTATGTGTTCTATGACTTCTCCTTCTAAATCGAGTTACGTTTCTATGGAAACGACAGGATTTTCTTTTGGGATACGACTATCTCCTTTCTGATGCACTATTCCTTCTTTACTGCATCCCTAGCACCGTCACGTTGACATATTAACACAGAAATTGCGTCGCTATGAAATACTATGTGTTCTATGACTTCTCCTTCTAAATCGAGTTACGTTTCTATGGAAACGACAGGATTTTATTTTGGTATACGACTATCTCCTTTCTGATGCACTATTCCTTCTTTACTGCAACCCTAGCACCGTCACGTTGACATATTAACACAGAAATTGCGTCGCTATGAAATACTATGTGTTCTATGATTTCTACTTCTAAATCGAGTAACGTTTCTATGGAAACGACAGGATTTTCTTTTGGGATACGACTATCTCCCTTCCGATGCACTATTCCTTCTTTACTGCATAACTCGCTCCCTCACAATGACGAATTAGCACAGAAATTGCGTCGCTATGAAATACCATGTGTTCAATGATTTCTACTTCTAAATCGAGTAACGTTTCTATGGAAACGACAGGATTTTCTTTTAGGATACGACTATCTCCCTTCCGATGCACTATTCCTTCTTTACTGCATCCCTCGCTCCCTCACAATGACGAATTAACACAGAAATTGCGTCGCTATGAAATACTATGTGTTCTATGATTTCTACTACTAAATCGAGTAACGTTTCTATGGAAACGACAGGATGTTCTTTTGGGATACGACTATCTCCTTTCCGATGCACTATTCCTTCTTTACTGCATCCCTCACTCCCTCACAATGACGAATTAACACAGAAATTGCGTCGCTATGAAATACTATGTGTTCTATGATTTCTACTTCTAAATCGAGTAACGTTTCTATGGAAACGACAGGATTTTCTTTTGGGATACGACTATCTCCTTTCCGATGCACTATTCCTTCTTTACTGTATCCCTAGCACCGTCACGTTGACATATTAACACAGAAATTGCGGGGCTATGAAATACTATGTGTTCTATGACTTCTCCTTCTAAATCGAGTAACGTTTCTATGGAAAAGACAGCATTTTCTTTTAGGATACAAATATCTCCCTTCCGATGCACTATTCCTTCCTTACTGCATCCCTCGCTCCCTCACAATGACGAATTAACACAGAAATTGCGTCGCTACGAAATACTATGTGTTCTATGATTTCTACTTCTAAATCGAGTAACGTTTCTATGGAAACGACAGGATTTTCTTTTGGGATACGACTATCTCCTTTCCGATGCACTATTCCTTCTTTACTGCATCCCTAGCACCGTCACGTTGACATATTAACACAGAAATTGCGGGGCTATGAAATACTATGTGTTCTATGACCTCTCCTTCTAAATCGAGTAAAGTTTCTATGGAAACGACAGGATTTTCTTTTAGGATACGACTATCTCCCTTCCGATGCACTATTCCTTCCTTACTGCATCCCTCGCTCCCTCACAATGACGAATTAACACAGAAATTGCGTCGCTATGAAATACTATGTGTTCTATGATTTCTACTTCTAAATCGAGTAACGTTTCTATGGAAACGACAGGATTTTCTTTTGGGATACGACTATCTCCCTTCCGATGCACTATTCCTTCTTTACTGCATCCCTCGCTCCCTCACAATGACGAATTAGCACAGAAATTGCGTCGCTATGAAATACCATGTGTTCAATGATTTCTACTTCTAAATCGAGTAACGTTTCTATGGAAACGACAGGATTTTCTTTTTGGGATACGACTATCTCCTTTCCGATGCATTATTCCTTCTTTACTGCATCCCTCGCTCCCTCACAGTGACGAATTAACACAGAAATTGCGCCGCTATGAAATACTATGTGTTCTATGATTTCTACTTCTAAATCGAGTAACGTTTCTATGGAAACGACAGGATTTTCTTTTGGGATACGACTATCTCCTTTCCGATGCACTATTCCTTCTTTACTGCATCCCTAGCAATGTCACGTTGACATATTAACACAGAAATTGCGTCGCTATGAAATACTATGTGTTCTATGACTTCTCCTTCTAAATCGAGTTACGTTTCTATGGAAACGACAGGATTTTCTTTTGGGATACGACTATCTCCTTTCTGATGCACTATTCCTTCTTTACTGCATCCCTAGCACCGTCACGTTGACATATTAACACAGAAATTGCGTCGCTATGAAATACTATGTGTTCTATGACTTCTCCTTCTAAATCGAGTTACGTTTCTATGGAAACGACAGGATTTTATTTTGGTATACGACTATCTCCTTTCTGATGCACTATTCCTTCTTTACTGCAACCCTAGCACCGTCACGTTGACATATTAACACAGAAATTGCGTCGCTATGAAATACTATGTGTTCTATGATTTCTACTTCTAAATCGAGTAACGTTTCTATGCAAACGACAGGATTTTCTTTTGGGATACGACTATCTCCTTTCCGATGCACTATTCCTTCTTTACTGCATCTCTAGCACCGTCACGTTGACATATTAACACAGAAATTGCGTCGCTATGAAATACTATGTGTTCTATGACTTCTCTTTCTAAATCGAGTTACGTTTCTATGGAACGACAGGAATTTCTTTTGGGATACGACTATCTCCTTTCCGATGCACTATTCCTTCTATACTGCATCTCTAGCACCGTCACGTTGACATATTAACACAGAAATTGCGTCGCTATGAAATTCTATGTGTTCTATGACTTCTCCTTCTAAATCGAGTTACGTTTCTGTGGAAACGACAGTATTTTCTTTTGGGATACGACTATCTCCTTTCCGATGCACTATTCCTTCTTTACTGCATCCCTAGCACCGTCACGTTGATTTATTAACAAAGAAATTGCGTCGCTATGAAATACTACGGGTTCTATGACTTCTCCATCTAAATCGAGTAACGTTTCTATGCAAACGAAAGGATTTTCTTTTGGGATACGACTATCTCCTTTACGATGCACTATTCACACTTTACTGCATCCCTCGCACCCTCACATTGACGAATTAAAAGAGAAATTGCGTCGCTATGAAATACTATGGGTTCTATGACTTGTTCTTCTAAATCGAGTAACGTTTCAATGGAAACGACAGAATTTTCTTTTGGGATGAAATATTCCTTCTTTACTGCATCCCTCGCTCCCTCACATTGACGAATTAACACAGAAATTGCGTCGCTATGAAATACTATGTGTTCTATGATTTCTACGTCTAAATCGAGTAACGTTTCTATGGAAACGACAGGATTTTCTTTTAGGATACGACTATCTCCCTTCCGATGCACTATTCCTTCTTTACTGCATCCCTCGCTCCCTCACAATGACGAATTATCACAGAAATTGCGTCGCTATGAAATACTATGTGTTCTATGATTTCTACTTCTAAATCGAGTAACGTTTCTATGGAAACGACAGGATTTTCTTTTGGGATACGACTATCTCCCTTCCGATGCACTATTCCTTCTTTACTGCATAACTCGCTCCCTCACAATGTCGAATTAGCATAGAAATTGCGTCGCTATGAAATACCATGTGTTCAATGATTTCTAATTCTAAATCGAGTAACGTTTCTATGGAAACGACAGGATTTTCTTTTACGATACGACTATCTCCCTTCCGATGCACTATTCCTTCTTTACTGCATCCCTCGTTCCCTCACAATGACGAATTAACACAGAAATTGCGTCGCTATGAAATACTATGTGTTCTATGATTTCTACTTCTAAATCGAGTAACGTTTCTATGGAAACGACAGGATGTTCTTTTGGGATACGACTATCTCCTTTCCGATGCACTATTCCTTCTTTACTGCATCCCTCGCTCCCTCACAATGACGAATTAACACAGAAATTGCGTCGCTATGAAATACTATGTGTTCTATGATTTCTACTTCTAAATCGAGTAACGTTTCTATGGAAACGACAGGATTTTCTTTTGGGATACGACTATCTCCTTTCCGATGCACTATTCCTTCTTTACTGCATCCCTCGCTCTCTCACAATGACGAATTAACACAGAAATTGCGTCGCTATGGAATACTATGTGATCTATGATTTCTACTTCTAAATCGAGTAACGTTTCTATGGAAACGACAGGATTTTCTTTTGGGATACGACTATCTCCTTTCCGATGCACTATTCCGTCTTTACTGCATCCCTAGCACCGTCACGTTGACATATTAACACAGAAATTCCGTCGCTATGAAATACTATGTGTTCTATGACTTCTCCTTCTAAATCGAGTTACGTTTCTATGGAAACGACAGGATTTTATTTTGATATACGACTATCTCCTTTCCGATGCACTATTCCATCTTTACTGCATCCCTAGCACCGTCACGTTGACATATTAACACAGAAATTGCGTCGCTATGAAATACTATGTTTTCAATGACTTCTGCATCTAAATCGAGTTACGTTTCTATGGAAACGACAGGATTTTATTTTGCTATACGACTATCTCCTTTCCGATGCACTATTCCTTCTTTACTGCATCCCTCGCTCCCTCACAATGACGAATTAGCACAGAAATTGCGTCGCTATGAAATACCATGTGTTCAATGATTTCTACTTCTAAATCGAGTAACGTTTCTATGGAAACGACATGATTTTCTTTTAGGATACGACTATCTCCCTTCCGATGCACTATTCCTTCTTTACTGCATCCCTCGCTCCCTCACAATGACGAATTAACACAGTAATTGCGTCGCTATGAAATACTATGTATTCTATGATTTCTACTTCTAAATCGAGTATCGTTTCTATGGAAACGACAGGATTTTCTTTTGGGATACGACTATCTCCTTTCCGATGCACTATTCCGTCTTTACTGCATCCCTAGCTCCGTCACGTTGACATATTAACACAGAAATTCCGTCGCTATGAAATACTATGTGTTCTGTGACTTCTCCTTCTAAATCGAGTTACGTTTCTATGGAAACGACAGGATTTTATTTTGGTATACGACTATCTCCTTTCCGATGCACTATTCCATCTTTACTGCATCCCTAGCACCGTCACGTTGACATATTAACACAGAAATTGCGTCGCTATGAAATACTATGTGTTCTATGACTTCTCCTTTTAATTGATTAACGTTTCTATGGAAACGACAGGATTTTCTTTTGGGATACGACTATCTCCTTTCCGATGCACTACTCCTTCTTTACTGCATCCCTAGCACCGTCACGTTGACATATTAACACAGAAATTGCGTCGCTATGAAATCCTATGTGTCCATGACATCTCCTTCTAAATCGAGTTACGTTTCTGTGGAAACGACAGTATTTTCTTTTGGGATACGACTATCTCCTTTCCGATGCACTATTCCTTCTTTACTGCATCCCTAGCACCGTCACGTTGATTTATTAACAAAGAAATTGCGTCGCTATGAAATACTACGGGTTCTATGACTTCTCCATCTAAATCGAGTAACGTTTCTATGCAAACGAAAGGATTTTCTTTTGGGATACGACTATCTCCTTTACGATGCACTATTCACACTTTACTGCATCCCTCGCACCCTCACATTGACGAATTAAAACAGAAATTGCGTCGCTATGAAATACTATGGGTTCTATGAGTTGTTCTTCTAAATCGAGTAACGTTTCAATGGAAACGACAGAATTTTCTTTTGGGATGAAATATTCCTTCTTTACTGCATCCCTCGCTCCCTCACATTGACGAATTAACACAGAAATTGCGTCGCTATGAAATACTATGTGTTCTATGATTTCTACGTCTAAATCGAGTAACGTTTCTATGGAAACGACAGGATTTTCTTTTGGGATACGACTATCTCCCTTCCGATGCACTATTCCTTCTTTACTGCATAACTCGCTCCCTCACAATGTCGAATTAGCATAGAAATTGCGTCGCTATGAAATACCATGTGTTCAATGATTTCTAATTCTAAATCGAGTAACGTTTCTATGGAAACGACAGGATTTTCTTTTACGATACGACTATCTCCCTTCCGATGCACTATTCCTTCTTTACTGCATCCCTCGTTCCCTCACAATGACGAATTAACACAGAAATTGCGTCGCTATGAAATACTATGTGTTCTATGATTTCTACTTCTAAATCGAGTAACGTTTCTATGGAAACGACAGGATGTTCTTTTGGGATACGACTATCTCCTTTCCGATGCACTATTCCTTCTTTACTGCATCCCTCGCTCCCTCACAATGACGAATTAACACAGAAATTGCGTCGCTATGAAATACTATGTGTTCTATGATTTCTACTTCTAAATCGAGTAACGTTTCTATGGAAACGACAGGATTTTCTTTTGGGATACGACTATCTCCTTTCCGATGCACTATTCCTTCTTTACTGCATCCCTCGCTCTCTCACAATGACGAATTAACACAGAAATTGCGTCGCTATGGAATACTATGTGATCTATGATTTCTACTTCTAAATCGAGTAACGTTTCTATGGAAACGACAGGATTTTCTTTTGGGATACGACTATCTCCTTTCCGATGCACTATTCCTTCTTTACTGCATCCCTCGCTCCCTCAAATGACGAATTAACATAGAAAATGCGTCGCTATGAAATACTATGTGTTCTATGATTTCTACTTCTAAATCGAGTAACGTTTCTATGGAAACGACAGGATTTTCTTTTGGGATACGACTATCTCCTTTCCGATGCACTATTCCTTCTTTACTGCATCCCTAGCACCGTCACGTTGACATATTAACACAGAAACTGCGTCGCTATGAAATACTATATGTTCTATGACTTCTCCTTCTAAATCGAGTTACGTTTCTATGGAAACGACAGGATTTTATTTTGGTATACGACTATCTCCTTTCCGATGCACTATTCCTTCTTTACTGCATCCCTAGCACCGTCAAGTTGACATATTAACACCGTAATTGCGTCGCTATGAAATACTATGTGTTCTATGATTTCTACTTCTAAATCGGGTAACGTTTCTATGGAAACGACAGGATTTTCTTTTAGGATACGACTATCTCCCTTCCGATGCACTATTCCTTCTTTACTGCATCCCTCGCTCCCTCACAATGACGAATTAACACAGAAATTGCGTCGCTATGAAATACTATGTGTTCTATGATTTCTACTTCTAAATCGAGTAACGTTTCTATGGAAACGACAGGATTTTCTTTTGGGATACGACTATCTCCTTTCCGATGCACTATTCCTTCTTTATTGCATCCCTCGCTCCCTCACAATGACGAAATAACACAGAAATTGCGTCGCTATGAAATACTATGTGTTCTATGATTTCTACTTCTAAATCGAGTAACGTTTCTATGGAAACGACAGGATTTTCTTTTGGTATACGACTATCTCCCTTAGGATGCACTATTCCTTCTTTACTGCATCCCTCGCTCCCTCACAATGACGAATTAGCACACAAATTGCGTCGCTATGAAATACCATGTGTTCAATGATTTCTACTTCTAAATCGAGTAACGTTTCTATGGAAACGACAGGATTTTCTTTTAGGATACGACTATCTCCCTTCCGATGCACTATTCCTTCTTTACTGCATCCCTCGCTCCCTCACAATGACGAATTAACACAGAAATTGCGTCGCTATGAAATACTATGTATTCTATGATTTCTACTTCTAAATCGAGTAACGTTTCTATGGAAACGACAGGATTTTCTTTTGGGATTCGACTATCTCCTTTCCGATGCACTATTCCTTCTTTACTGCATCCCTCGCTCCCACACAATGACGAATTAACACAGAAATTGCGTCGCTATGAAATACTATGTGTTCTATGATTTCTACTTCTAAATCGAGTAACGTTTCTATGGAAACGACAGGATTTTCTTTTGGGATACGACTATCTCCTTTCCGATGCACTATTCCTTCTTTACTGCATCCCTCGTTCCCTCACAATGACGAATTAACACAGAAATTGCGTCGCTATGGAATACTATGTGATCTATGATTTCTACTTCTAAATCGAGTAACGTTTCTATGGAAACGACAGGATTTTCTTTTGGGATACGACTATCTCCTTTCCGATGCACTATTCCTTCTTTACTGCATCCCTAGCACCGTCATGTTGACATATTAACACAGAAATTACGTCGCTATGAAATACTATGTGTTCTATGACTTCTCCTTCTAAATCGAGTTACGTTTCTATGGAAACGACAGGATTTTCTTTTGGGATACGACTATCTCCTTTCCGATGCACTATTCCGTCTTTACTGCATCCCTAGCTCCGTCACGTTGACATATTAACACAGAAATTCCGTAGCTATGAAATACTATGTGTTCTATGACTTCTCCTTCTAAATCGAGTTACGTTTCTATGGAAACGACAGGATTTTATTTTGGTATACGACTATCTCCTTTCCGATGCACTATTCCATCTTTACTGCATCCCTAGCACCGTCACGTAGACATATTAACACAGAAATTGCGTCGCTATGAAATACTATGTGTTCAATGACTTCTCCTTCTAAATCGAGTTACGTTTCTATGGAAACGACACGATTTTATTTTGCTATACGACTGTCTTCTTTCCGATGCACTATTCCTTCTTTACTGCATCCCTAGCACCGTCACGTTGTCATATTAACACAGAAATTGCGTCGCTATGAAATCCTATGTGTCCATGACATCTCCTTCTAAATCGAGTAACGTTTCTATGGAAACGACAGGATTTTCTTTTGGGATACGACTATCTCCTTTCCGATGCACTATTCCTTCTTTACTGCATCCCTCGCTCCCTCAAATGACGAATTAACATTGAAAATGCGTCGCTATGAAATACTATGTGTTCTATGATTTCTACTTCTAAATCGAGTAACGTTTCTATGGAAACGACAGGATTTTCTTTTGGGATACGACTATCTCCTTTCCGATGCACTATTGCTTCTTTACTGCATCCCTAGCACCGTCACGTTGACATATTAACACAGAAATTGCGTCGCTATGAAATACTATATGTTCTATGTCTTCTCCTTCTAAATCGAGTTACGGTTCTATGGAAACGACAGGATTTTATTTTGGTATACGACTATCTCCTTTCCGATGCACTATTCCTTCTTTACTGCATCCCTAGCATCGTCAAGTTGACATATTAACACAGTAATTGCGTCGCTATGAAATACTATGTGTTCTATGATTTCTACTTCTAAATCGGGTAACGTTTCTATGGAAACGACAGGATTTTCTTTTAGGATACGACTATCTCCCTTCCGATGCACTATTCCTTCTTTACTACATCCCTCGCTCCCTCACAATGACGAATTAACACAGAAATTGCGTCGCTATGAAATACTATGTGTCCTATGATTTCTACTTCTAAATCGAATAACGTTTCAATGGAAACGACAGGATTTTCTTTTGGGATACGACTATCTCCTTTCCGATGCACTATTCCTTCTTTACTGCATCCCTCGCCCCTCACAATGACGAATTAACACAGAAATTGCGTCGCTATGAAATACTATGTGTTCTATGATTTCTACTTCTAAATCGAGTAACGTTTCTATGGAAACGACAGGATTTTCTTTTGGGATACGACTATCTCCTTTCCGATGCACTATTCCTTCTTTACTGCATCCCTAGCACCGTCACGTTGACATATTAACACAGAAATTGCGTTGCTATGAAATACTATGTGTTCTATGATTTCTACTTCTAAATCGGGTAACGTTTCTATGAAAACGACAGGATTTTCTTTTGGGATACGACTATCGCCTTTCCGATGCACTATTCCTTCTTTACTGCATCCCTAGCACCGTCACGTTGACATATTATCACAGAAATTGCGGGGCTATGAAATACTATGTGTTCTATGACTTCTCCTTCTAAATCGAGTAACGTTTCTATGGAAACGACAGGATTATCTTTTGGGATACGACTATCTCCTTTCCGATGCACTATTCCTTCTTTACTGCATCCCCAGCACCGTCACGTTGACATATTAACACAGAAATTGCGGGGCTATGAAATACCATGTGTTCTATGACTTCTCCTTCTAAATCGAGTAACGTTTCTATAGAAACGACAGGATTTTCTTTTGGGATACGACTATCTCCTTTCCGATTCACTATTCCTTCTTTACTGCCTTCCTAGCACCGTCACGTTGACATATTAACACAGACATTGCGGGGCTATAAAATACTATGTGTTCTATGACTTCTCCTTCTAAATCGAGTAACGTTTCTATGGAAACGACAGGATTTTCTTTTAGGATACGACTATCTCCCTTCCGATGCACTATTCCTTCTTTACTGCATCCCTCGCTCCCTCACAATGAAGAATTAACAGAGAAATTGCGTCGCTATGAAATACTATGTGTTCTATAATTTCTACTTCTAAATCGAGTAACGTTTCTATGGAAACGACAGGATTTTCTTTTGGGATACGACTATCTCCTTTCCGATGCACTATTCCTTTTTTACTGCATCCCTAGCACCGTCACGTTGACATATTAACACAGAAATTGCGGGGCTATGAAATACTATGTGTTCTATGACTTCTCCCTCTAAATCGAGTAACGTTTCTATGGAAACGACAGGATTTTCTTTTAGGATACGACAATCTCCCTTCCGATGCACTATTCCTTCTTTACTGCATCCCTCGCTCCCTCACAATGACGAATTAACACAGAAATTGCGTCGCTACGAAATACTATGTGTTCTATGATTTCTACTTCTAAATCGGGTAACGTTTCTATGGAAACGACAGGATTTTCTTTTGGGATACGACTATCTCCTTTCCGATGCACTATTCCTTCTTTACTGCATCCCTAGCACCGTCACGTTGACATATTAATACAGAAATTGCGGGGCTATGAAATACTATGTGTTCTATGACTTCTCCTTCTAAATCGAGTAATGTTTCTATGGAAAAGACAGGATTTTCTTTTAGGATACGACTATCTCCCTTCCGATGCACTATTCCTTCTTTACTGCATCCCTCGCTCCCTCACAAAGACGAATTAACACAGAAATTGCGTCGCTACGAAATACTATGTGTTCTATGATTTCTACTTCTAAATCGAGTAACGTTTCTATCGAAACGACAGGATTTTCTGTTGGGATACGACTATCTCCTTTCCGATGCACTATTCCTTCTTTACTCCATCCCTAGCACCGTCACGTTGACATATTAACACAGAAATTGCGGGGCTATGAAATACTATGTGTTCTATGACTTCTCCTTCTAAATCGAGTAAAGTTTCTATGGAAACGACAGGATTTTCTTTTAGGATACGACTATCTCCCTTCCGATGCACTATTCCTTCTTTACTGCATCCCTCGCTCCCTCACAATGACGAATTAACACAGAAATTGCGTCGCTATGAAATACTATGTGTTCTATGATTTCTACTTCTAAATCGAGTAACGTTTCTATGGAAACGACAGGATTTTCTTTTGGGATACGACTATCTCCTTTCCGATGCACTATCCCTTCTATACTGCATCCCTAGCACCATCACGTTGACATATTAACACAGAAATTGCGGGGCTATGAAATACTATGTGTTCTATGACTTCTCCTTCTTAATCGAGTAACGTTTCTATGGAAACGACAGGATTTTCTTTTAGGATACGACAATCTCCCTTCCGATGCACTATTCCTTCTTTACTGCATCCCTCGCTCCCTCACAATGACGAATTAACGCAGAAATTGCGTCGCTACGAAATACTATGTGTTCTATGATTTCTACTTCTAAATCGAGTAACGTTTATATGGAAACGACAGGATTTTCTTTTGGGATACGACTATCTCCTTTCCGATGCACTATTCCTTCTTTACTGCATCCCTAGCACCGTCACGTTGACATATTAACACAGAAATTGCGGGGCTATGAAATACTATGTGTTCTATGACTTCTCCTTCTAAATCGAGTAAAGTTTCTATGGAAACGACAGGATTTTTTTTTAGGATACGACTATCTCCCTTCCGATGCACTATTCCTTCTTTACTGCATCCCTCGCTCCCTCACAATGACGAATTAACACAGAAATTGCGTCGCTTTGAAATACTATGTGTTCTATGATTTCTACTTCTAAATCGAGTAACGTTTCTCTGGAAACGACAGGATTTTCTTTTGGGATACGACTATCTCCTTTCCGATGCACTATTCCTTCTTTACTGCATCCCTCGCTCCATCACAATGACGAATTAACACAGATATTGCGTCGCTATGGAATACTATGTGTTCTATGATTTCTACTTCTAAATCGAGTAACGTTTCTATGGAAACGACAGGATTTTCTTTTGGGAAACGACTATCTCCTTTCCGATGCACTGTTCCTTCTTTACTGCATCCCTAGGACCGTCACGTTGACATATTAACACAGAAATTGCGTCGCTATGAAATACTATGTGTTCTATGATTTCTACTTCTAAATCGAGTAACGTTTCTATAGAAACGACAGGATTTTCTTTTAGGATACGACAATCTCCCTTCCGATGCACTATTCCTTCTTTACTGCATCCCTCGCTCCCTCACAATGACGAATTAACACAGAAATTGCGTCGCTACGAAATACTATGTGTTCTATGATTTCTACTTCTAAATCGGGTAACGTTTCTATGGAAACGACAGGATTTTCTTTTGGGATACGACTATCTCCTTTACGATGCACTATTCACTCTTAACAGCATCCCTCGCACCCTCACATTGACGAATTAAAAGAGAAATTGCGCCGCTATGAAATACTATGGGTTCTATGACTTCTTCTTCTAAATCGAGTAACGTTTCAATGGAAACAACAGAATTTTCTTTTGGGATGTGAGTATCTCCATTCCGATGAAGTATTCCATCTTTACTGCATCCCTCGCTCACTCACATTGACGAATTAACACAGAAATTGCGTCGCTATGAAATACTATGTGTTCTATGATTTCTACTTCTAAATCGAGTACCGTTTCTATGGAAACGACAGGATTTTCTTTAGGGATACGACTATCTCCTTTCCGATGCACTATTCCTTCTGTACTGCATCCCTAACACCGCCACGTTGACATATTAACACAGAAATTGCGTCGCTATGAAATACTATGTGTTCTATGATTTCTACTTCTAAATCGAGTAACGTTTCTATGGAAACGACAGGATTTTCTTTTGGGATACGACTATCTCCTTTTCGATGCAACTATTCCTTCTTTACTGCATCCCTAGCACCGTCACGTTGACATATTAACACAGAAATTGCGTCGCTATGAAATACTATGTGTCCATGACCTCTCCTTCTAAATCGAGTAACGTTTCTATGGAAACGACAGGATTTTCTTTTGGGATACGACTATCTCCTTTCCGATGCACTATTCCTTCTTTACTGCATCCCTAGCTCCCGCACAATGACGAATTAACACAGACATTGCGTCGCTATGAAATACTATGTGTTCTATGATTTCTACTTCTAAATCGAGTAACGTTTCTATGGAAACGACAGGAATTTCTTTTGGGATACGACTATCTCCTTTCCGATGCACTATTCCTTCATTACTGCATCCCTCGCTCCATCACAATGACGAATTAACACAGATATTGCGTCGCTATGGAATACTATGTGTTCTATGATTTCTACTTCTAAATCGAGTAACGTTTCTATGGAAACGACAGGATTTTCTTTTGGGATACGACTATCTCCTTTCCGATGCACTGTTCCTTCTTTACTGCATCCCTAGCACCGTCACGTTGACATATTAACACAGAAATTGCGTCGCTATGAAATACTATGTGTTCTATGACTTCTCCTTCTAAATCGAGTTACGTTTCTATGGAAACGACAGGATTTTCTTTTGGGATACGACTATCTCCTTTCCGATGCACTATTCCTTCTTTACTGCATCCCTAGCACCGTCACGTTGACATATTAACACAGAAATTGCGTCGCTACGAAATACTATGTGATCTATGACCTCTCCATTTAAATCGAGTTACGTTTCTATGGAAACGACAGGATTTTTTTTTGTATACGACTATCTCCTTTCCGATGCACTATTCCTTCTCTACTGCATCCCTCGCTCCCTCACATTGACGAATTAACACAGAAATTGCGTCGCTATGAAATACTACGGGTTCTATGACTTCTCCATCTAAATCGAGTAACGTTTCTATGCAAACGAAAGGATTTTCTTTTGGGATACGACTATCTCCTTTACGATGCACTATTCACTCTTAACTGCATCCCTCGCACCCTCACATTGACGAATTAAAAGAGAAATTGCGCCGCTATGAAATACTATGGGTTCTATGACTTCTTCTTCTAAATCGAGTCACGTTTCAATGGAAACGACAGAATTTTCTTTTGGGATGTGAGTATCTCCATTCCGATGAAGTATTCCATCTTTACTGCATCCCTCGCTCACTCACATTGACGAATTAACACAGAAATTGCGTCGCTATGAAATACTATGTGTTCTATGATTTCTACTTCTAAATCGAGTACCGTTTCTATGGAAACGACAGGATTTTCTTTAGGGATACGACTATCTCCTTTCCGATGCACTATTCCTTCTGTACTGCATCCCTAACACCGCCACGTTGACATATTAACACAGAAATTGCGTCGCTATGAAATACTATGTGTTCTATGATTTCTACTTCTAAATCGAGTAACGTTTCTATGGAAACGACAGGATTTTCTTTTCGGATACGACTATCTCCTTTTCGATGCAACTATTCCTTCTTTACTGCATCCCTAGCACCGTCACGTTGACATATTAACACAGAAATTGCGTCGCTATGAAATACTATGTGTCCATGACCTCTCCTTCTAAATCGAGTAACGTTTCTATGGAAACGACAGGATTTTCTTTTGGGATACGACTATCTCCTTTCCGATGCACTATTCCTTCTTTACTGCATCCCTAGCTCCCGCACAATGACGAATTAACACAGACATTGCGTCGCTATGAAATACTATGTGTTCTATGATTTCTACTTCTAAATCGAGTAACGTTTCTATGGAAACGACAGGATTTTCTTTTGGGATACGACTATCTCCTTTCCGATGCACTATTCCTTCTTTACTGCATCCCTCGCTCCATCACAATGACGAATTAACACAGATATAGCGTCGCTATGGAATACTATGTGTTCTATGATTTCTACTTCTAAATCGAGTAACGTTTCTATGGAAACGACAGGATTTTCTTTTGGGATACGACTATCTCCTTTCCGATGCACTGTTCCTTCTTTACTGCATCCCTAGCACCGTCACGTTGACATATTAACACAGAAATTGCGTCGCTATGAAATACTATGTGTTCTATGACCTCTCCATCTAAATCGAGTTACGTTTCTATGGAAACGACAGGATTTTTTTTGGTATACGACTATCTCCTTTCCGATGCACTATTCCTTCTCTACTGCATCCCTCGCTCCCTCACATTGACGAATTAACACAGAAATTGCGTCGCTATGAAATACTACGGGTTCTATGACTTCTCCATCTAAATCGAGTAACGTTTCTATGGAAACGACAGGATTTTCTTTTGGGATACGACTATCTCCTTTCCGATTCACTATTCCTTCTTTACTGCATCCCTAGCACCGTCACGTTGACATATTAACACAGAAATTGCGGGGCTATGAAATACCATGTGTTCTATGACTTCTCCTTCTAATTCGAGTAACGTTTCTATGGAGACGACAGGATTTTCTTTTAGGATACGACTATCTCCCTTCCGATACACTATTCCTTCTTTACTGCATCCCTCGCTCCCTCACAATGACGAATTAACAGAGAAATTGCGTCGCTATGAAATACTATGTGTTCTAAGATTTCTACTTCTAAATCGAGTAACGTTTCTATGGAAACGACAGGATTTTCTTTTGGGATACGACTATCTCCTTTCCGATGCACTATTCCTTCTTTACTGCATCCCTAGCACCGTCACGTTGACATATTAACACAGAAATTGCGGGGCTATGAAATACTATGTGTTTTATGACTTCTCCTTCTAAATCGACTAACGTTTCTATGGAAACGACAGGATTTTCTTTTAGGATACGACTATATCCCTTCCGATGCACTATTCCTTCTTTACTGCATCCCTCGCTCCCTCACAATGACGAATTAACACAGAAATTGCGTCTCTATGAAATACTATGTGTTCTATGACTTCTCCTTCTAAATCGAGTTACGTTTCTATGGAAACTACAGGATTTTCTTTTAGGATACGACTATCTCCCTTCCGATGCACTATTCCTTCTTTTCTGCATCCCTCGCTCCCTCACAATGACGAATTAACACAGAAATTGCGTCTCTATGAAATACTATGTGTTCTATGACTTCTCCTTCTAAATCGAGTAACGTTTCTATTGAAACGACAGGATTTTCTTTTAGGATACGACTATCTCCCTTCCGATGCACTATTCCTTCGTTACTGGATCCCTCGCTCCCTCACAATGACGAATTAACACAGAAATTGCGTCGCTATGAAATACTATGTGTTTTATGATTTCTACTTCAAAATCGAGTAACGTTTCTATGGAAACGACAGGATTTTCTTTTAGGATACGACTATCTCCTTTCCGATGCACTATTCCTTCTTTACTGCATCCCTAGCACCGTCACGTTGACATATTAACCCAGAAATTGCGGGGCTATGAAATACTATGTGTTCTATGACTTCTCCTTCTAAATCGAGTAACGTTTCTATGGAAACGACAGGATTTTCTTTTAGGATACGACTATCTCCCTTCCGATGCACTATTCCTTCTTTACTGCATCCCTCGCTACCTCACAATGACGAATTAACACTGAAATTGCGTCGCTATGAAATACTATGTGTTCTATGATTTCTACTTCTAAATCGAGTAACGTTTCTATGGAAACGACAGGATTTTCTTTTGGGATACGACTATCTCCTTTCCGATGCACTATTCCTTCTTTACTGTATCCCTAGCACCGTCACGTTGACATATTAACACAGAAATTGCGGGGCTATGAACTACTATGTGTTCTATGACTTCTCCTTCTAAATCGAGTAACGTTTCTATGGAAACGACAGGATTTCCTTTTAGGATACGACTATCTCCCTTCCGATGCACTATTCCTTCTTTACTGCATCCGTCGCTCCATGACGAATTAACACAGAAATTGCGTCGCTATGAAATACTATGTGTTCTATGATTTCTACTTCTAAATCGACTAACGTTTTTATGGAAACGACATTATTTTCTTTTGGGATACGGCTATCTCCTTTCCGATGCACTATTCCTTCTTTACTGCATCACCTGCACCGTCACGTTGACATATTAACACGGAAATTGCGGGGCTATGAAATACTATGTGTTCTATGACTTCTCCTTCTAAATCGAGTAACGTTTCTATGGAAAAGACAGCATTTTCTTTTAGGATTCGACTATCTCCCTTCCGATGCACTATTCCTTCTTTACTGCATCCCTCGCTCCCTCACAATGACGAATTAACACAGAAATTAAGTCGCTACGAAATACTATGTGTTCTACGATTTCTACTTCTAAATCGAGTAACGTTTCTATGGAAACGACAGGATTTTCTTTTGGGATACGACTATCTCCTTTCCGATGCACTATTCCTTCTTTACTGCATCCCTAGCACCGTCACGTTGACATATTAACACAGAAATTGCGGGGCTATATCAAATACTATGTGTTCTATGACTTCTCCTTCTAAATCGAGTAAAGTTTCTATGTAAACGACAGGATTTTCTTTTAGGATACGTCTATCTCCCTTCCGATGCACTATTCCTTCTTTACTGCATCCCTCGCTCCCTCACAATGACGAATTAACACAGAAATTGCGTCGCTACGAAATACTATGTGTTTTATGATTTCTACTTCTAAATCGAGTAACGTTTCTATGGAAACGACAGGATTTTCTTTTGGGATTAGACTATCTCATTTCCGATGCACTATTCCTTCTTTACTGCATCCCTAGCACCGTCACGTTGACATATTAATACAGAAATTGCGGGGCTATGAAATACTATGTGTTCTATGACTTCTCCTTCTAAATCGATTAACGTTTCTATGGAAACGACAGGATTTTCTTTTGGGATACGACTATCTCCTTTCCGATGTACTATTCCTTCTTTACTGCATCCCTCGCTCCCTCACATTGACGAATTAACACAGAAATTGCGTCGCTATGAAATACTACGGGTTCTATGACTTCTCCATCTAAATCGAGTAACGTTTCTATGCAAACGAAAGGATTTTCTTTTGGGATACGACTATCTCCTTTACGATGCACTATTCACTCTTTACTGCATCCCTCGCACCCTCACATTGACGAAGTAAAAGAGATATTGCGTCGCTATGAAATACTATGGGTCCTATGACTTCTTCTTCTAAATCGAGTAACGTTTCAATGGAAACGACAGAATTTTCTTTTGGGATGTGAGTATCTCCATTCCGATGGAGTATTCCATCTTTACTGCATCCCTCGCTCACTCACATTGACGAATTAACACAGAAATTGCGTCGCTATGAAATACTATGTGTTCAATGATTTCTACTTCTAAATCGAGTAACGTTTCTATGGAAACGACAGGATTTTCTTTAGGGATACGACTATCTCCTTTCCGATGCACTATTCCTTCTGTACTGCATCCCTAGCACCGTCACGTTGACATATTAACACTGAAATTGCGTCGCTATGAAATACTATGTGTTCTATGATTTCTACTTCCAAATCGAGTAACGTTTCTATGGAAACGATAGGATTTTCTTTTGGGATACGACTATCTCCTTTCCGATGCACTATTCCTTCTTTACTGCATCTCTCGCTCCCTCACATTGACGAATTAACACAGAAATTGCGTCGCTATGAAATACTACGGGTTCTATGACTTCTCCATCTAAATCGAGTAACGTTTCTATGCAAACGAAAGGATTTTCTTTTGGGATACGACTATCTCCTTTACGATGCACTATTCACTCTTTACTGCATCCCTCGCACCCTCACATTGACGAATTAAAAGATAAATTGCGTCGCTATGAAATACTATGGGTTCTATGACTTCTTCTTCTAAATCGAGTAACGTTTCAATGGAAACGACAGAATTTTCTTTTGGGATGTGAGTATCTCCATTCCGATGGAGTATTCCATCTTTACTGCATCCCTCGCTCACTCACATTGACGAATTAACACAGAAATTGCGTCGATATGAAATACTATGTGTTCTATGATTTCTACTTCTAAATCGAGTAACGTTTCTATGGAAACGACAGGATTTTCTTTAGGGATACGACTATCTCCTTTCCGATGCACTATTCCTTCTGTACTGCATCCCTAGCACCGTCACGTTGACATATTAACACAGAAATTGCGTCGCTATAAAATGCTATGTGTTCTATGATTTCTACTTCTAAATCGAGTAACGTTTCTATGGAAACTATAGGATTTTCTTTCGGGATACGACTATCTCCTTTCCGATGCACTATTCCTTCTTTACTGCATCCCTAGCACCGTCACGTTGACATATTAACACAGAAATTGCGTCGCTATGAAATACTATGTGTTCTATGACTTCTCCTTCTAAATCTAGTTACGTTTCTATGGAAACGACAGGATTTTCTTTTAGGATACGACTATCTGCCTTCCGATGCACTATTCCTTCTTTACTGCATCCCTCGCTCCCTCACAATGACGAATTAGCACAGAAATTGCGTCGCTATGAAATACCATGTGTTCAATGATTTCTACTTCTAAATCGAGTAACGTTTCTATGGGAACGACAGGATTTTCTTTTAGGATACGACTATCTCCCTTCCGATGCACTATTCCTTCTTTACTGCTTCCCTCGCTCCCTCACAATGACGAATTAACACAGAAATTGCGTCGCTATGAAATACTATGGGTTCTATGACTTCTTCTTCTAAATCGAGTAACGTTTCAATGGAAACGACAGAATTTCCTTTTGGGATGTGAGTATCTCCATTCCGATGAAGTATTCCTTCTTTACTGCATCCCTCGCTCCCTCACATTGACGAATCAACACAGAAATTGCGTCGCTATGAAATACTATGTGTTCTATGATTTCTACTTCTAAATCGAGTAACGTTTCTATGGAAACGACAGGATTTTATTTTGGTATACGACTATCTCCTTTCCGATGCACTATTCCTTCTTTACTGCATCCCTAGCACCGTCACGTTGACTTATTAACACAGAAATTGCGTCGCTATGAAATACTATGTGTTCTATGACTTCTCCTTCTAAATCGAGTAACGTTTCTTTGAAAACGACAGGATTTTATTTTGGTATACGACTATCTCCTTTACGATGCACTATTCCTTCTTTACTGCATCCCTAGCACCTTCACGTTGACATAATAACACAGATATTGCGTCGCTATGAGATACTATGTGTTCTATGACTTCTCCTTCTAAATCGAGTTACGTTTCTTTGGAAACGACAGGATTTTATTTTGGTATACGACTATTTCCTTTCCGATGCACTATTCCTTCTTTACTGCATCCCTAGCACCGTCACGTTGACATATTAACACAGAAATTGCGTTGCTATGAAATACTATGTGTCCATGACCTCTCCTTCTTAATCGAGTAACGTTTCTATGGAAACGACAGGATTTTCTTTTGGGATACGACTATCTCCTTTCCGTTGCACTATTCCTTCTTTACTGCATCCCTAGCACCGTCACGTTGACATATTAACACAGAAATTGCGTCGCTATGAAATACTATGTGTCCATGACCTCTCCTTCTAAATCGAGTAATGTTTCTATGGAAACGATTGGATTATCTTTTGGGATACGACTATCTCCTTTCCGATGCACTATTCCTTCTTTACTGCATCCCTAGCACCGTCACGTTGACATATTAACACAGAAATTGCGTCGCTATGAAATACTATGTGTTCTATGACTTCTCCTTCTAAATCGAGTTACGTTTCTATGGAAACGACAGGATTTTATTTTGGTATACGACTATCTCCTTTCCGATGCACTATTCCTTCTTTACTGCATCCCTAGCACGGTCACGTTGACATATTAACACAGAAATTGCGTCGCTACGAAATACTGTGTGTCCATGACCTCTCCTTCTAAATCGAGTAGCGTTTCTATGGAAACGACAGGATTTTCTTTTGGGATACGACTATCTCCTTTCCGATGCACTATTCCTTCTTTACTGCATCCCTAGCACCGTCACGTTGACATATTAACACAGAAATCTACATCTACATCTACATCTATACCCCGCGAGCCACCTTACGGTGTGTGGCGGAGGGTACTTATTGTACCACTATCTGATCCCCCCTTCCCTGTTCCATTCACGAATTGTGCGTGGGAAGAACGACTGCTTGTAAGTCTCCGTATTTGCTCTAATTTCTCGGATCTTTTCGTTGTGATCATTACGCGAGATATATGTGGGCGGTAGTAATATGTTGCCCATCTCTTCCCGGAATGTGCTCTCTCGTAATTTCGATAATAAACCTCTCCGTATTGCGTAACGCCTTTCTTGAAGTGTCCGCCACTGGAGCTTGTTCAGCATCTCCGTAACGCTCTCGCGCTGACTAAATGTCCCCATGACGAATCGCGCTGCTTTTCGCTGGATCATGTCTATCTCTTCTATTAATCCAACCTGGTAAGGGTCCCATACTGATGAGCAATACTCAAGAATCGGACGAACAAGCGTTTTGTAAGCTACTTCTTTCGTCGATGAGTCACATTTTCTTAGAATTCTTCCTATGAATCTCAACCTGGCGCCTGCTTTTCCCACTATTTGTTTTATGTGATCATTCCACTTCAGATCGCTCCGGATAGTAACTCCTAAGTATTTTACGGTCGTTACCGCTTCCAATGATTTACCACCTATGGCATAATCGTACTGGAATGGATTTCTGCCCCTATGTATGCGCATTATATTACATTTATCTACGTTTAGGGAAAGCTGCCAGCTGTCGCACCATGCATTAATCCTCTGCAGGTCTTCCTGGAGTACGTACGAGTCTTCTGATGTTGCTACTTTCTTGTAGACAACCGTGTCATCTGCAAATAGCCTCACGGAGCTACCGATGTTGTCAACTAAGTCATTTATGTATATTGTAAACAATAAAGGTCCTATCACGCTTCCTTGCGGTACTCCCGAAATTACCTCTACATCTGCAGATTTTGAACCGTTAAGAATGACATGTTGTGTTCTTTCTTCTAGGAAATCCTGAATCCAATCACAAACCTGGTCCGATATTCCGTAAGCTCGTATTTTTTTCACTAAACGTAAGTGCGGAACCGTATCAAATGCCTTCCTGAAGTCCAGGAATACGGCATCAATCTGCTCGCCAGTGTCTACGGCACTGTGAATTTCTTGGGCAAATAGGGCGAGCTGAGTTTCACATGATCTCTGTTTGCGGAATCCATGTTGGTTATGATGAAGGAGATTTGTATTATCTAAGAGCGTCATAATACGAGAACACAAAACATGTTCCATTATTCTACAACAGATTGACGTAAGCGAAATAGGCCTATAATTATTCGCATCTGATTTATGACCCTTCTTGAAAATGGGAACGACCTGCGCTTTCTTCCAGTCGCTAGGTACTTTACGTTCTTCCAGCGATCTACGATAAATTGCTGATAGAAAGGGGGCAAGTTCTTTAGCATAATCACTGTAGAATCTTAAGGGTATCTCGTCTGGTCCGGATGCTTTTCCGCTACTAAGTGATAGCAGTTGTTTTTCAATTCCGATATCGTTTATTTCAATATTTTCCATTTTGGCGTCCGTGCGACGGCTGAAGTCAGGGACCGTGTTACGATTTTCCGCAGTGAAACAGTTTCGGAACACTGAATTCAGTATTTCTGCCTTTCTTCGGTCGTCCTCTGTTTCGGTGCCATCGTGGTCAACGAGTGACTGAATAGGGGATTTAGATCCGCTTACCGATTTTACATATGACCAAAACTTTTTAGGGTTCTTGTTTAGATTGTTTGCCAATGTTTTATGTTCGAATTCGTTGAATGCTTCTCTCATTGCTCTCTTTACGCTCTTTTTCGCTTCGTTCAGCTTTTCCTTATCAGCTATGATTCGACTACTCTTAAACCTATGATGAAGCTTTCTTTGTTTCCGTAGTACCTTTCGTACGTGATTGTTATACCACGGTGGATCTTTCCCCTCGCTTTGGACCTTAGTCGGTACGAACTTATCTAAGGCGTACTGGACGATGTTTCTGAATTTTTTCCATTTTTGTTCCACATCGTCGCTATGAAATACTATGTGTTCTATGACTTCTCCTTCTAAATCGAGTTACGTTTCTATGGAAACGACAGGATTTTCTTTTGGGATACGACTATTTCCTTTCCCATGCACTATTCCTTCTTTACTGCATCCCTCGCTCCCTCACAATGACGAATTAACACAGAAATTGCGTCGCTATGAAATACTATGTGTTCTATGATTTCTCCTTCTAAATCGAGTAACGTTTCTATGGAAACGACAGGATTTTCTTTTGGGATACGACTATCTCCTTTCCGATGCACTATTCCTTCTTTCCTGCATCCCTAGCACCGTCACGTTGACATATTAACACAGAAATTGCGTCGCTATGAAATACTATGTGTTCTATGACTTCTCCTTCTAAATCGAGTTACGTTTCTATGGAAACGACAGGATTTTCTTTTGGGATACGACTATCTCCTTTCCGATGCACTATTCCTTCTTTACTGCATCCCTAGCACCGTCACGTTGACATATTAACACAGAAATTCCGTCGCTATGAAATACTATGTGTTCTATGACTTCTCGTTCTAAATCGAGTTACGTTTCTATGGAAACGACAGGATTTTATTTTGGTATACGACTATCTCCTTTCCGATGCACTATTCCATCTTTACTGCATCCCTAGCACCGTCACGTTGACATATTAACACAGAAATTGCGTCGCTATGAAATACTATGTGTTCTATGACTTCTCCTTCTAAATCGAGTTAAGTTTCTATGGAAACGACAGGATTTTCTTTTGGGATACGACTGTCTCCTTTCCGATGCACTATTCCTTCTTTACTGCATCCCTCGCTCCCTCACAATGACGAATTAACACTGAAATTGCGTCGCTATGAAATACCATGTGTTCTATGATTTCTACTTCTAAATCGAGTAACGTTTCTATGGAAACGACAGCATTTTCTTTTGGGATACGACTATCTCCTTTCCGATGCACTGTTCCTTCTTTACTGCATCCCTAGCACCGTCACGTTGACATATTAACATAGAAATTGCGTCGCTATGAAATACTATGTGTTCTATGACTTCTCCTTCTAAATCGAGTTACGTTTCTATGGAAACGACAGGATTTTCTTTTGGGATACGACTATCTCCTTTCCGATGCACTATTCCTACCTTACTGCATCCCTAGCACCGTCACGTTGACATATTAACACAGAAATTGCGTCGCTATGAAATACTATGTGTTCTATGACCTCTCCATCTAAATCGAGTTACGTTTCTATGGAAACGACAGCATTTTCTTTTGGGATACGACTATCTCCTTTCCGATGCACTATTACTTCTCTACTGCATCCCTCGCTCCCTCACATTGACGAATTAACACAGAAATTGCGTCGCTATGAAATACTACGGGTTCTATGACTTCTCCATCTAAATCGAGGAACGATTCTATGCAAACGAAAGGATTTTCTTTTGGGATACGACTATCTCCTTTCCGATGCACTATTCCTTCTTTACTGCATCTCTCGCTCCCTCACATTGACGAATTAACACAGAAATTGCGTCGCTATGAAATACTATGTGTTCTATGATTTCTGCTTCTAAATCGAGTAACGTTTCTATGGAAACGACAGGATTTTCTTTTGGGATACGACTATCTCCTTTCCGATGCACTATTCCTTCTTTACTGCATCCCTCGCTCCCTCACAATGACGAATTAACACAGAAATTGCGTCGCTATGAAATACTATGTGTTCTATTACTTCTCCTTCTAAATCGAGTTACGTTTCTATGGAAACGACAGGATTTTATTTTGGTATACGACTATCTCCTTTCCGATGCACTATTCCTTCTTTACTGCACCCTAGCACCGTCACGTTGACATATTAACACAGAAAATGCGTCGCTATGAAATACTATGTGTCCATGACCTCTCCTTCTAAATCGAGTAACGTTTCTATGGAAACGACAGGATTTTCTTTTGGGATACGACTATCTCCTTTCCGATGCACTATTCCTTCTTTACTGCATCCCTTGCTCCCTCACAATGACGAATTAACACAGAAATTGCGTCGCTATGCAATGCTATGTGTTCTATGATTTCTACTTCTAAATCGAGTAACGTTTCTATGGAAACGAAGGATTTTCTTTTGGGATACGACTATCTCCTTTCCGATGCACTATTCCTACTTTACTGCATCCCTCGCTCCATCACAATGACGAATTAACACAGATATTGCGTCGCTATGGAATACTATTTGTTCTATGATTTCTACTTCTAAATCGAGTAACGTTTCTATGGTAACGACAGGATTTTCTTTTGGGATACGACTATCTCCTTTCCGATGCACTGTTCCTTCTTTAGTGCATCCCTAGCACCGTCACGTTGACATATTAACACAGAAATTGCGTCGCTATGAAATACTATGTGTTCTATGACTTCTCCTTCTAAATCGAGTTACGTTTCTATGGAAACGACAGGATTTTCTTTTGGGATACGACTATCTCCTTTCCGATGCACTATTCCTTCTTTACTGCATCACAAGCACCGTCACGTTGACATATTAACACAGAAATTGCGTCGCTATGAAATACTATGTGTTCTATGACCTCTCCATCTAAATCGAGTTACGTTTCTATGGAAACGACAGGATTTTTTTTGGTATACGACTACCTCCTTTCCGATGCACTATTCCTTCTCTACTGCATCCCTCGCTCCCTCACATTGACGAATTAACACAGAAATTGCGTCGCTATGAAATACTACGGGTTCTATGACTTCTCCATCTAAATCGAGTAACGTTTCTATGCAAACGAAAGGATTTTCTTTTGGGATACGACTACCTCCTTTCCGATGCACTATTCCATCTTTACTGCATCTCTCGCTCCCTCACATTGACGAATTAACACAGAAATTGCGTCGCTATGAAATACTATGTGTTGTATAATTTCTACTTCTAAATCGAGTTACGTTTCTATGGAAACGACAGGATTTTTTTTGGTATACGACTACCTCCTTTCCGATGCACTATTCCTTCTCTACTGCATCCCTCGCTCCCTCACATTGACGAATTAACACAGAAATTGCGTCGCTATGAAATACTACGGGTTCTATGACTTCTCCATCTAAATCGAGTAACGTTTCTATGCAAACGAAAGGATTTTCTTTTGGGATACGACTACCTCCTTTCCGATGCACTATTCCATCTTTACTGCATCTCTCGCTCCCTCACATTGACGAATTAACACAGAAATTGCGTCGCTATGAAATACTATGTGTTGTATAATTTCTACTTCTAAATCGAGTAACGTTTCTATGGAAACGACAGGATTTTATTTTGGTATACGACTATCTCCTTTCCGATGCACTATTCCTTCTTTACTGCATCCCTAGCACCGTCACGTTGACATATTAACACAGATATTGCGTCGCTATGAAATACTATGTGTTCTATAACTTCTCCTTCTAAATCGATTAACGTTTCTTTGGAAACGACAGGATTTTATTTTGGTATACGACTATCTCCTTTACGATGCACTATTCCTTCTTTACTGCATCCCTAGCACCGTCACGTTGACATAATAACACAGATATTGCGTCGCTATGAGATACTATGTGTTCTATGACTTCTCCTTCTAAATCGAGTTACGTTTCTATGGAAACGACAGGATTTTATTTTGGTATACTACTATCTCCTTTCCGATGCACTATTCCTTCTTTACTGCATCCCTAGCACCGTCACGTTAACATATTAACACAGAAATTGCGTCGCTATGAAATACTATATGTCCATGACCTCTCCTTCTTAATCGAGTAACGTTTCTATGGAAACGACAGGATTTTATTTTGGGATACGACTATCTCCTTTCCGATGCACTATTCCTTCTTTACTGCATCCCTAGCACCGTCACGTTGACATATTAACACAGAAATTGCGTCCCTATGAAATACTATGTGTCAATGACCTCTCCTTCTAAATCGAGTAACGTTTCTATGGAAACGACCGGATTATCTTTTGGGATACGACTATCTCCTTTCCGATGCACTATTCCTTCTTTACTGCATCCCTAGCACCGTCACGTTGACATATTAACACAGAAATTGCGTCGCTATGAAATACTATGTGTTCTATGACTTCTCCTTCTAAATCGAGTTACGTTTCTATGGAAACGACAGGATTTTATTTTGGTATACGACTATCTCCTTTCCGATGCACTATTCCTTCTTTACTGCATCCCTAGCACGGTCACGTTGACATATTAACACAGAAATTGCGTCGCTACGAAATACTGTGTGTCCATGACCTCTCCTTCTAAATCGAGTAACGTTTCTATGGGAACGACAGGATTTTCTTTTGGGATACGACTATCTCCTTTCCGATGCACTATTCCTTCTTTACTGCATCCCTAGCACCGTCACGTTGACATATTAACACAGAAATTGCGCGCTATGAAATACAATGTGTTCTATGACTTCTCCTTCTAAATCGAGTTACGTTTCTATGGAAACGACAGGATTTTATTTTGGTATACGACTATCTCCTTTTCGATGCACTATTCCTTCTCTACTGCATCCCTCGCTCCCTCACATTGACGAATTAACACAGAAATTGCGTCGCTATGAAATACTACGGGTTCTATGACTACTCCATCTAAATCGAGTAACGTTTCTATGCAAACGAAAGGATTTTCTTTTGGGATACGACTATCTCCTTTCCGATGCACTATTCCTTCTTTACACCATCTCTCGCTCCCTCACATTGACGAATTAACACAGAAATTGCGTCGCTATGAAATACTACGTGTTCTATGACTTCTCCATCTAAATCGAGTAACGTTTCTATGCGAACGAAAGGATTTTCTTTTGGGATACGACTATCTCCTTTACGATGCACTATTCACTCTTTACTGCATCCCTCGCACCCTCACATTGACGAATTAAAAGAGAAATTGCGTCGCCATGAAATACTATGTGTTCTATGATTTCCACTTCTAAATCGAGTAACGTTTCTATGGAAACGACAGGATTTTCTTTTGGGATACGACTATCTCCTTTCCGATGCACTATTCCTTCTTTACTGCATCCCTAGCACCGTCACGTTGACATATTAACACAGAAATTGCGTCGCTATGAAATACTATGTGTTCTATGACTTCTCCTTCTAAATCGAGTTACGTTTCTATGGAAACGACAGGATTTTCTTTTGGGATACGACTATCTCCTTTCTGATGCACTATTCCTTCTTTACTGCATCCCTAGCACCGTCACGTTGACATATTAACACAGAAATTGCGTCGCTATGAAATACTATGTGTTCTATGACTTCTCCTTCTAAATCGAGTTACGTTTCTATGGAAACGACAGGATTTTATTTTGGTATACGACTATCTCCTTTCCGATGCACTATTCCTTCTTTACTGCATCCCTAGCACCGTCACGTTGATATATTAACACAGAAATTGCGTCGCTATGAAATACTATGTGTTCTATGACTTCTCCTTCTAAATCGAGTTACGTTTCAATGGAAACGACAGGATTTTATTTTGGTATACGACTATCTCCTTTCCGATGCTCTATTCCTTCTTTACTGCATCCCTAGCACCGTCACGTTGACATATTAACACAGAAATTGCGTCGCTATGAAATTCTATGTGTTCTATGACTTCTCCTTCTAAACCGATTTACGTTTCTATGGAAACGATAGGATTTTCTTTTGGGATACGACTATCTCCTTTCGAATGCACTAATCCTTCTTTACTGCATCCCTAGCACCGTCACGTTGATTTATTAACACAGAAATTGCGTCGCTATGAAATACTACGGGCTCTATGACTTCTCCATCTAAATCGAGTAACGTTTCTATGCAAACGAAAGGATTTTGTTTTGGGATACGACTATCTCCTTTACGATGCACTATTCACTCTTTACCGCATCCCTCGCACCCTCACATTGACGAATTAAAAGAGAAATTGCGTCGCTATGTAATACTATGGGTTCTATGACTTCTTCTTGTAAATCGAGTAACGTTTCAATGGAAACGACAGAATTTTCTTTTGGGATGAGGTATTCCTTCTTTACTGCATCCCTCGCTCCCTCACAATGACGAATTAACACAGAAATTGCGTCGCAATGAAATACTATGTGTTCTATGATTTCTACGTCTAAATCGAGTAACGTTTCTATGGAAACGACAGGATTTTCTTTAGGGATACGACTATGTCCTTTCCGATGCACTATTCCGTCTTTACTGCATCCCTAGCACCGTCACGTTGACATATTAACACAGAAATTGCGTCGCTATGAAATACTACGTGTTCTATCATTTCTACTTCTAAATCGAGTAACGTTTCTATGGAAACGACAGGATTTTCTTTTGGGATACGACTATCTCCCTTCCGATGCACTATTCCTTGTTTACTGCAACCCTCGCTCCCTCACAATGACGAATTAGCACAGAAATTGCGTCGCTATGAAATACCATGTGTTCAATGATTTCTACTTCTAAATCGAGTAACGTTTCTATGGAAACGACAGGATTTTCTTTTAGGATACGACTATCTCCCTTCCGATTCACTATTCCTTCTTTACTGCATCCCTCGCTCCCTCACAATGACGAATTAACACAGAAATTGCGTCGCTATGAAATACTATGTGTTCTATGATTTCTACTTCTAAATCGAGTAACGTTTGTATGGAAACGACAGGATTTTCTTTTGGGATACGACTATCTCCTTTTTGATGCACTATTCCTTCTTTACTGCATCCCTCGCTCCCTCACAATGACGAATTAACACAGAAATTGCGTCGCTATGAAATACTATGTGTTCTATGATTTCTACTTCTAAATCGAGTAACGTTTCTATGGAAACGACAGGATTTTCTTTTGGGATACGACTATCTCCTTTCCGATGCACTATTCCTTCTTTACTGCATCCCTCGCTCCCTCACAATGACGAATTAACACAGAAATTGCGTCGCTATGGAATACTATGTGTTCTATGATTTCTACTTCTAAATCGAGTAACGTTTCTATGGAAACGACAGGATTTTCTTTTGGGATACGACTATCTCCTTTCCGATGCACTATTCCTTCTTTACTGCATCCCTAGCACCGTCACGTTGACATATTAACACAGAAATTGCGTCGCTATAAAATACTATGTGTTCTATGACTTCTCCTTCCAATTCGAGTTATGTTTCTATGGAAACGACAGGATTTTATTTTGGGATACGACTATCTCCTTTCCGATGCACTATTCCTTATTTACTGCATCCCTAGCACCGTCACGTTGACATATTAACACAGAAATTCCGTCGCCATAAAATACTATGTGTTCTATGACTTCTCCTTCTAAACCGAGTTACGTTTCTATGGAAACTACAGGATTTTATTTTGGTATACGACTATCTCCTTTCCGACGCACTATTCCATCTTTACTGCATCCCTAGCACCGTCACGTTGACATATTAACACAGAAAATGCGTCGCTATGAAATACTATGTGTTCAATGACTTCTCCTTCTAAATCGAGTTACGTTTCTATGGAAACGACAGGATTTTATTTTGCTATACGACTATCTCCTTTCCGATGCACTATTCCTTCTTTACTGCATCCCTAGCACCGTCACGTTGACATATTAACACAGAAATTGCGTCGCTATGAAATCCAATGTGTCCATGACCTCTCCTTCTAAATCGAGTAACGTTTCTATGGAAACGACAGGATTTTCTTTTGGGATACGACTATCTCCTTTATGATGCACTATTCCTTCTTTACTGCATCCCTCGCTCCCTCAAATGACGAATTAACACAGTAATTGCGTCGCTGTGAAATACTATGTGTTCTATGATTTCTACTTCTAAATCGGGTAACGTTTCTATGGAAACGACAGGATTTTCTTTTAGGATACGACTATCTCCCTTCCGATGCACTATTCCTTCTTTACTGCATCCCTCGCTCCCTCACAATGACAAATTAACACAGAAATTGCGTCGCTATGAAATACTATGTGTCCTATGATTTCTACTTCTAAATCGAGTAACGTTTTTATGGAAACGACAGGATTTTCATTTGGGATACGACTATCTCCTTTCCGATGCACTATTCCTTCTTTACTGCATCCCTAGCACCGTGACGTTGACATATTAATACAGAAATTGCGGGGCTATGAAATACTATGTGTTCTATGACTTCTCCTTCTAAATCGATTAACGTTTCTATGGATACGACAGGATTTTCTTTTGGGATACGACTATCTCCTTTCCGATGCGCTATTCCTTCTTTACTGCATCCCTCGCTCCCTCACAATGACGAATTAACACAGAAATTGCGTCGCTATGAAATACTATGTGTTCTATGATTTCTACTTCTAAATCGAGTAATGTTTCTATGGAAACGACAGGATTTTCTTTTGGGATACGACTATCTCCTTTCCGATGCACTATTCCTTCTTTACTGCATCCCTAGCACCGTCACGTTGACATATTAACACAGAAATTGCGTTGCTATGAAATACTATGCGTTCTACGATTTCTACTTCTAAATCGGGTAACGTTTCTATGGAAACGACAGGATTTTCTTTTGGGATACGACTATCGCCTTTCCGATGCACTATTCCTTCTTTACTGCATCCCTAGCACCGTCACGTTGACATATTAACACAGAAATTGCGGGGCTATGAAATACTATGTGTTCTATGACTTCTCCTTCTAAATCGAGTAACGTTTCTATGGAAACGACAGGATTTTCTTTTCGGATACGACTATCTCCTTTCCGATGCACTATTCCTTCTTTACTGCATCCCCAGCACCGTCACGTTGACATATTAACACAGAAATTGCGGGGCTATGAAATACCATGTGTTCTATGACTTCTCCTTCTAAATCGAGTAACGTTTCTATGGAAACGACAGGATTTTCTTTTGGGATACGACTATCTCCTTTCCGATTCACTATTCCTTCTTTACTGCATCCCTAGCACCGTCACGTTGACATATTAACACAGAAATTGCGGGGCTATGAAATACTATGTGTTCTATGACTTCTCCTTCTAAATCGAGTAACGTTTCTATGGAAACGACAGGATTTTCTTTTAGGATACGACTATCTCCCTTCCGATGCACTATTCCTTCTTTACTGCATCCTTCGCTCCCTCACAATGACGAATTAACACAGAAATTGCGTCGCTATGAAATACTATGTGTTCTATGATTTCTACTTGTAAATCGAGTAACGTTTCTATGGAAACGTCAGGATTTTCTTTTGGGATACGACTATCTCCTTTCCTATGCACTATTCCTTCTTTACTACATCTCTAGCACCGTCACGTTGACATATTAACACAGAAATTGCGTCGCTATATAATACTATGTGTTCTATGAATTCTCCTTCTAAATCGAGTTACGTTTCTATGGAAACGACAGGATTTTATTTTGGTATACTACTATCTCCTTTCCGATGCACTATTCCTTCTTTACTGCATCCCTAGCACCGTCACGTTAACATATTAACACAGAAATTGCGTCGCTATGAAATTCTATATGTCCATGACCTCTCCTTCTTAATCGAGTAACGTTTCTATGGAAAAGACAGGATTTTATTTTGGGATACGACTATCTCCTTTCCGATGCACTATTCCTTCTTTACTGCATCCCTAGCACCGTCACGTTGACATATTAACACAGAAATTGCGTCCCTATGAAATACTATGTGTCCATGACCTCTCCTTCTAAATCGAGTAACGTTTCTATGGAAACGACCGGATTATCTTTTGGGATACGACTATCTCCTTTCCGATGCACTATTCCTTCTTTACTGCATCCCTAGCACCGTCACGTGGACATATTAACACAGAAATTGCGTCGCTATGAAATACTATGTGTTCTATGACTTCTCCTTCTAAATCGAGTTACGTTTCTATGGAAACGACAGGATTTTTTTTGGTATACGACTATCTCCTTTCCGATGCACTATTCCTTCTTTACTGCATCCCTAGCACCGTCACGTTGACATATTAACACAGAAAATGCGCGCTATGAAATACTATGTGTTCTATGACTTCTCCTTCTAAATCGAGTTACGTTTCTGTGGAAACGACAGGATTTTCTTTTGGGATACGACTATCTCCTTTCCGATGCACTATTCCTTCTTTACTGCATCCCTCGCTCCCTCACAATGACGAATTAACACAGAAATTGCGTCGCTATGAAATACTATGTGTTCTATGATTTCTCCTTCTAAATCGAGTAACGTTTCTATGGAAACGACAGGATTTTATTTTGGGATACGACTATCTCCTTTCCGATGCACTATTCCTTCTTTACTGCATCCCTAGCACCGTCACGTTGACTTATTAACACAGAAATTGCGTCGCTATGAAATACTATGTGTTCTATGACTTCTCCTTCTAAATCGAGTTACGTTTCTATGGAAACGACAGGATTTTCTTTTGGGATACGACTATCTCCTTTCCGATGCACTATTCCTTCTTTACTGCATCCCTAGCACCGTCACGTTGACATATTAACACAGAAATTGCGTCGCTATGATATACTATGTGTTCTATGACTTCTCCTTCTAAATCGAGTTACGTTTCTATGGAAACGACAGGATTTTCTTTTGGGATACGACTATTTCCTTTCCGATGCACTATTCCTTCTTTACTGCATCCCTAGCACCGTCACGTTGACATATTAACACAGAAATTCCGTCGCTAAGAAATACTATGTGTTCTATGACTTCTCGTTCTAAATCGAGTTACGTTTCTATGGAAACGACAGGATTTTACATTGGTATACGACTATCTCCTTTCCGATGCACTATTCCATCTTTACTGCATCCCTAGCACCGTCACGTTGACATATTAACACAGAAATTGCGTCGCTATGAAATACTATGTGTTCTATGACTTCTCCTTCTAAATCGAGTTACGTTTCTATGGAAACGACAGGATTTTCTTTTGGGATACGACTATTTCCTTTCCGATGCACTATTCCTTCTTTACTGCATCCCTAGCACCGTCACGTTGACATATCAACACAGAAATTCCGTCGCTAAGAAATACTATGTGTTCTATGACTTCTCGTTCTAAATCGAGTTACGTTTCTATGGCAACGACAGGATTTTACATTGGTATACGACTATCTCCTTTTCGATGCACTATTCCTTCTCTACTTCATCCCTCGCTCCCTCACATTGACGAATTAACACAGAAAATGCGTCGCTATGAAATACTACGGGTTCTATGACTACTCCATCTAAATCAAGTAACGTTTCTATGCAAACTAAAGGATTTTCTTTTGGGATACGACTATCTCCTTTCCGATGCACTATTCCTTCTTTACACCATCTCTCGCTCCCTCACATTGACGAATTAACACAGAAATTGCGTCGCTATGAAATACTACGTGTTCTATGACTTCTCCATCTAAATCGTGTAACGTTTCTATGCGAACGAAAGGATTTTCTTTTGGGATACGACTATATCCTTTCTGATGCACTATTCCTTCTTTACTGCATTCCTAGCACCGTCACGTTGACATATTAACACAGAAATTGCGTCGCTATGAAATACTATGTGTTCTATGACTTCTCCTTCTAAATCGAGTTACGTTTCTATGGAAACGACAGGATTTTATTTTGGTATACGACTATCTCCTTTCCGATGCACTATTCCTTCTTTACTGCATCCCTAGCACCGTCACGTTGATATATTAACACAGAAATTGCGTCGCTATCAAATACTATGTGTTCTATGATTTCTACTTCTAAATCGAGTAACGTTTCTATGGAAACGACAGGATTTTCTTTTGGGATACGACTATCTCCTTTCCGATGCACTATTCCTTCTTTACTGCATCCCTCGCTCCCTCACAATGACGAATTAACACAGAAATTGCGTCGCTATGAAATACTATGTGTTCTATGATTTCTACTTCTAAATCGAGTAACGTTTCTATGGAAACGACAGGATTTTCTTTTGGGATACGACTATCTCCTTTCCGATGCACTATTCCTTATTTACTGCATCCCTAGCACCGTCACGTTGACATATTAACACAGAAATTCCGTCGCCATAAAATACTATGTGTTCTATGACTTCTCCTTCTAAATCGAGTTACGTTTCTATGGAAACTACAGGATTTCATTTTGGTATACGCCTATCTCCTTTCCGACGCACTATTCCATCTTTACTGCATCCCTAGCACCGTCACGTTGACATATTAACACAGAAATTGCGTCGCTATGAAATACTATGTGTTCAATGACTTCTCCTTCTAAATCGAGTTACGTTTCTATGGAAACGACAGGATTTTATTTTGCTATACGACTATCTCCTTTCCGATGCACTATTCCTTCTTTACTGCATCCCTAGCACCGTCACGTTGACATATTAACACAGAAATTGCGTCGCTATGAAATCCAATGTGTCCATGACCTCTCCTTCTAAATCGAGTAACGTTTCTATGGAAACGACAGGATTTTCTTTTGGGATACGACTATCTCCTTTCTGATGCACTATTCCTTCTTTACTGCATCCCTCGCTCCCTCAAATGACGAATTAACACAGAAATTGCGTCGCTATGAAATACTATATGTTCTATGACTTCTCCTTCTAAATCGAGTTACGTTTCTATGGAAACGACAGGATTTTATTTTGGTATACGACTATCTCCTTTCCGATGCACTATTCTTTCTTTACTGCATCCCTAGCACCGTCAAGTTGACATATTAACACAGTAATTGCGTAGCTGTGAAATACTATGTGTTCTATGATTTCTACTTCTAAATCGGGTAACGTTTCTATGGAAACGACAGGATTTTCTTTTAGGATACGACTATCTCCCTTCCGATGCACTATTCCTTCTTTACTGCATCCCTCGCTCCCTCACAATGACGAATTAACACAGAAATTGCGTCGCTATGAAATACTATGTGTCCTATGATTTCTACTTCTAAATCGAGTAACGTTTCTAGGGAAACCACAGGATTTTATTTTGGTATACGACTATCTCCTTTCCGATGCACTATTCCTTCTTTACTGCCTCCCTAGCACCGTCACGTTGACATATTAACACAGAAATTGCGTCGCTATGAAATTCTATGTGTTCTATGACTTCTCCTTCTAAATCGAGTTACGTTTGTATGGAAACGACAGGATTTTATTTTGGTATACGACTATTTCCTTTCCGATGCACTAATCCTTCTTCACTGCATCCCTAGCACCGTCACGTTGATTTATTAACACAGAAATTGCGTCGCTATGAAATACTACGGGTTCTATGACTTCTCCATCTAAATCGAGTAACGTTTTTATGCAAACGAAAGGATTTTCTTTTGGGATACGACTATCTCCTTTACGGTGCACTATTCACTCTTTACTGCATCCCTCGCACCCTCACATTGACGAATTAAAAGAGAAATTGCGTCGCTATGTATTACTATGGGTACTATGACTTCTTCTTGTAAATCGAGTAACGTTTCAATGGAAACGACAGAATTTTCTTTTGGGATGAAGTATTCCTTCTTTACTGCAACCCTCGCTCCCTCACAATGACGAATTAGCACAGAAATTGCGTCGCTATGATATACCATGTGTTCAATGATTTCTACTTCTAAATCGAGTAACGTTTCTATGGAAACGACAGGATTTTCTTTTAGGATACGACTATCTCCCTTCCGATGCACTATTCCTTCTTTACTGCAACCCTCGCTCCCTCACAATGACGAATTAACACATAAATTGCGTCGCTATCAAATACTATGTGTTCTATGATTTCTACTTCTAAATCGAGTAACGTTTCTATGGAAACGACAGGATTTTCTTTTGGGATACGACTATCTCCTTTCCGATGCACTATTCCTTCTTTACTGCATCCCTCGCTCCCTCACAATGACGAATTAACACAGAAATTGCGTCGCTATGAAATACTATGTGTTCTATGATTTCTACTTCTAAATCGAGTAACGTTTCTATGGAAACGACAGGATTTTCTTTTGGGATACGACTATCTCCTTTCCGATGCACTATTCCTTATTTACTGCATCCCTAGCACCGTCACGTTGACATATTAACACAGAAATTCCGTCGCCATAAAATACTATGTGTTCTATGACTTCTCCTTCTAAATCGAGTTACGTTTCTATGGAAACTACAGGATTTTATTTTGGTATACGACTATCTCCTTTCCGACGCACTATTCCATCTTTACTGCATCCCTAGCACCGTCACGTTGACATATTAACACAGAAATTGCGTCGCTATGAAATACTATGTGTTCAATGACTTCTCCTTCTAAATCGAGTTCCGTTTCTATGGAAACGACAGGATTTTATTTTGCTATACGACTATCTCCTTTCCGATGCACTATTCCTTCTTTACTGCATCCCTAGCACCGTCACGTTGACATATTAACACAGAAATTGCGTCGCTATGAAATCCAATGTGTCCATGACCTCTCCTTCTAAATCGAGTAACGTTTCTATGGAAACGACAGGATTTTCTTTTGGGATACGACTATCTCCTTTATGATGCACTATTCCTTCTTTACTGCATCCCTCGCTCCCTCAAATGACGAATTAACACAGAAATTGCGTCGCTATGAAATACTATATGTTCTATGACTTCTCCTTCTAAATCGAGTTACGTTTCTATGGAAACGACAGGATTTTATTTTGGTATACGACTATCTCCTTTCCGATGCACTATTCTTTCTTTACTGCATCCCTAGCACCGTCAAGTTGACATATTAACACAGTAATTGCGTCGCTGTGAAATACTATGTGTTCTATGATTTCTACTTCTAAATCGGGTAACGTTTCTATGGAAACGACAGGATTTTCTTTTAGGATACGACTATCTCCCTTCCGATGCACTATTCCTTCTTTACTGCATCCCTCGCTCCCTCACAATGACGAATTAACACAGAAATTGCGTCGCTATGAAATACTATGTGTTCTATGATTTCTACTTCTAAATCGAGTAACGTTTCTATGGAAACGACAGGATTTTCTTTTGGGATACGACTATCTCCTTTCCGATGCACTATTCCTTATTTACTGCATCCCTAGCACCGTCACGTTGACATATTAACACAGAAATTCCGTCGCCATAAAATACTATGTGTTCTATGACTTCTCCTTCTAAATCGAGTTACGTTTCTATGGAAACTACAGGATTTTATTTTGGTATACGACTATCTCCTTTCCGACGCACTATTCCTTCTTTACTGCATCCCTCGCTCCCTCACAATGACGAATTAACACAGAAATTGCGTCGCTATGAAATACTATGTGTTCTATGATTTCTACTTCTAAATCGAGTAACGTTTCTATGGAAACGACAGGATTTTATTTTGGTATACGACTATCTCCTTTCCGATGCACTAATCCTTCTTCACTGCATCCCTAGCACCGTCACGTTGATTTATTAACACAGAAATTGCGTCGCTATGAAATACTACGGGTTCTATGACTTCTCCATCTAAATCGAGTAACGTTTTTATGCAAACGAAAGGATTTTCTTTTGGGATACGACTATCTCCTTTACGATGCACTATTCACTCTTTACTGCATCCCTCGCACCCTCACATTGACGAATTAAAAGAGAAATTGCGTCGCTATGTATTACTATGGGTACTATGACTTCTTCTTGTAAATCGAGTAACGTTTCAATGGAAACGACAGAATTTTCTTTTGGGATGAAGTATTCCTTCTTTACTGCAACCCTCGCTCCCTCACAATGACGAATTAGCACAGAAATTGCGTCGCTATGATATACCATGTGTTCAATGATTTCTACTTCTAAATCGAGTAACGTTTCTATGGAAACGACAGGATTTTCTTTTAGGATACGACTATCTCCCTTCCGATGCACTATTCCTTCTTTACTGCAACCCTCGCTCCCTCACAATGACGAATTAACACATAAATTGCGTCGCTATCAAATACTATGTGTTCTATGATTTCTACTTCTAAATCGAGTAACGTTTCTATGGAAACGACAGGATTTTCTTTTGGGATACGACTATCTCCTTTCCGATGCACTATTCCTTCTTTACTGCATCCCTCGCTCCCTCACAATGACGAATTAACACAGAAATTGCGTCGCTATGAAATACTATGTGTTCTATGATTTCTACTTCTAAATCGAGTAACGTTTCTATGGAAACGACAGGATTTTCTTTTGGGATACGACTATCTCCTTTCCGATGCACTATTCCTTATTTACTGCATCCCTAGCACCGTCACGTTGACATATTAACACAGAAATTCCGTCGCCATAAAATACTATGTGTTCTATGACTTCTCCTTCTAAATCGTGTTACGTTTCTATGGAAACTACAGGATTTTATTTTGGTATACGACTATCTCCTTTCCGACGCACTATTCCATCTTTACTGCATCCCTAGCACCGTCACGTTGACATATTAACACAGAAATTGCGTCGCTATGAAATACTATGTGTTCAATGACTTCTCCTTCTAAATCGAGTTCCGTTTCTATGGAAACGACAGGATTTTATTTTGCTATACGACTATCTCCTTTCCGATGCACTATTCCTTCTTTACTGCATCCCTAGCACCGTCACGTTGACATATTAACACAGAAATTGCGTCGCTATAAAATCCAATGTGTCCATGACCTCTCCTTCTAAATCGAGTAACGTTTCTATGGAAACGACAGGATTTTCTTTTGGGATACGACTATCTCCTTTATGATGCACTATTCCTTCTTTACTGCATCCCTCGCACCCTCAAATGACGAATTAACACAGAAATTGCGTCGCTATGAAATACTATATGTTCTATGACTTCTCCTTCTAAATCGAGTTACGTTTCTATGGAAACGACAGGATTTTATTTTGGTATACGACTATCTCCTTTCCGATGCACTATTCTTTCTTTACTGCATCCCTAGCACCGTCAAGTTGACATATTAACACAGTAATTGCGTCGCTGTGAAATACTATGTGTTCTATGATTTCTACTTCTAAATCGGGTAACGTTTCTATGGAAACGACAGGATTTTCTTTTAGGATACGACTATCTCCCTTCCGATGCACTATTCCTTCTTTACTGCATCCCTCGCTCCCTCACAATGACGAATTAACACAGAAATTGCGTCGCTATGAAATACTATGTGTCCTATGATTTCTACTTCTAAATCGAGTAACGTTTTTATGGAAACGACAGGATTTTCTTTTGGGATACGACTATCTCCTTTCCGATGCACTGTTCCTTCTTTACTGCATCCCTAGCACCGTCACGTTGACATATTAATACAGAAATTGCGGGGCTATGAAATACTATGTGTTCTATGACTTCTCCTTCTAAATCGATTAACGTTTCTATGGAAACGACAGGATTTTCTTTTGGGATACGACTATCTCCTTTCCGATGCGCTATTCCTTCTTTACTGCATCCCTCGCTCCCTCACAATGACGAATTAACACAGAAATTGCGTCGCTATGAAATACTATGTGTTCTATGATTTCTACTTCTAAATCAAGTAATGTTTCTATGGAAACGACAGGATTTTCTTTTGGGATACGACTATCTCCTTTCCGATGCACTATTCCTTCTTTACTGCATCCCTAGCACCGTCACGTTGACATATTAACACAGAAATTGCGTTGCTATGAAATACTATGCGTTCTACGATTTCTACTTCTAAATCGGGTAACGTATCTATGGAAACGACAGGATTTTCTTTTGGGATACGACTATCGCCTTTCCGATGCACTATTCCTTCTTTACTGCATCCCTAGCACCGTCACGTTGACATATTAACACAGAAATTGCGTCGCTATATAATACTATGTGTTCTATGAATTCTCCTTCTAAATCGAGTTACGTTTCTATGGAAACGACAGGATTTTATTTTGGGATACGACTATCTCCTTTCCGATGCACTATTCCTTCTTTACTGCATCCCTAGCACCGTCACGTTGACATATTAACACAGAAATTGCGTCCCTATGAAATACTATGTGTCCATGACCTCTCCTTCTAAATCGAGTAACGTTTCTATGGAAACGACAGGATTTTATTTTGGGATACGACTATCTCCTTTCCTATGCACTATTCCTTCTTTACTACATCTCTAGCACCGTCACGTTGACATATTAACACAGAAATTGCGTCGCTATATAATACTATGTGTTCTATGAATTCTCCTTCTAAATCGAGTTACGTTTCTATGGAAACGACAGGATTTTATTTTGGTATACTACTATCTCCTTTCCGATGCACAATTCCTTCTTTACTGCATCCCTAGCACCGTCACGTTAACATATTAACACAGAAATTGCGTCGCTATGAAATACTATGTGTTCTATGACATCTCCTTCTAAATCGAGTTACGTTTCTGTGGAAACGACAGGATTTTCTTTTGGGATACGACTATCTCCTTTCCGATGCACTATTCCTTCTTTACTGCATCCCTCGCTCCCTCACAATGACGAATTAACACAGAAATTGCGTCGCTATGAAATACTATGTGTTCTATGATTTCTCCTTCTAAATCGAGTAACGTTTCTATGGAAACGACAGGATTTTCTTTTCGGATACGACTATCTCCTTTCCGATGCACTATTCCTTCTTTACTGCATCCCTAGCACCGTCACGTTGACATATTAACACAGAAATTGCGTCGCTATGAACTACTATGTGTTCTATGACTTCTCCTTCTAAATCGAGTTACGTTTCTATGGAAACGACAGGATTTTCTTTTGGGATACGACTATCTCCTTTCCGATGCACTATTCCTTCTTTACTGCATCCCTAGCACCGTCACGTTGACATATTAACACAGAAATTGCGTCGCTATGAAATACTATGTGTTCTATGACTTCTCCTTCTAAATCGAGTTACGTTTCTATGGAAACGACAGGATTTTCTTTTGGGATACGACTATCTCCTTTCCGAAGCACTATTCCTTCTTTACTGCATCCCTAGCACCGTCACGTTGACATATTAACACAGAAATTCCGTCGCTAAGAAATACTATGTGTTCTATGACTTCTCGTTCTAAATCGAGTTACGTTTCTATGGAAACGACAGGATTTTACATTGGTATACGACTATCTCCTTTCCGATGCACTATTCCTTCTTTACTGCATCCCTAGCACCGTCACGTTGACATATTAACACAGAAATTGCGTTGCTATGAAATACTATGCGTTCTACGATTTCTACTTCTAAATCGGGTAACGTTTCTATGGAAACGACAGGATTTTCTTTTGGGATACGACTATCGCCTTTCCGATGCACTATTCCTTCTTTACTGCATCCCTAGCACCGTCACGTTGACATATTACACAGAAATTGCGTTGCTATGAAATACTATGCGTTCTACGATTTCTACTTCTAAATCGGGTAACGTTTCTATGGAAACGACAGGATTTTCTTTTGGGATACGACTATCTCCTTTTCGATGCACTATTCCTTCTTTACTGCATCCCTAGCACCGTCACGTTGACATATTAACACAGAAATTGCGTCGCTATGAAATACTATGTGTTCTATGACTTCTCCTTCTAAATCGAGTTACGTTTCTATGGAAACGACAGGATTTTATTTTGGTATACGACTATCTCCTTTCCGATGCACTATTCCTTCTTTACTGCATCCCTAGCACCGTCACGTTGACATATTAACACAGAAATTGCGTCGCTATGAAATCCAATGTGTCCATGACCTCTCCTTCTAAATCGAGTAACGTTTCTATGGAAACGACAGGATTTTCTTTTGGGATACGACTATCTCCTTTATGATGCACTATTCCTTCTTTACTGCATCCCTCGCTCCCTCAAATGACGAATTAACACAGAAATTGCGTCGCTATGAAATACTATATGTTCTATGACTTCTCCTTCTAAATCGAGTTACGTTTCTATGGAAACGACAGGATTTTATTTTGGTATACGACTATCTCCTTTCCGATGCACTATTCCTTCTTTACTGCATCCCTAGCACCGTCAAGTTGACATATTAACACAGTAATTGCGTCGCTGTGAAATACTATGTGTTCTATGATTTCTACTTCTAAATCGGGTAACGTTTCTATGGAAACGACAGGATTTTCTTTTAGGATACGACTATCTCCCTTCCGATGCACTATTCCTTCTTTACTGCATCCCTCGCTCCCTCACAATGACGAATTAACACAGAAATTGCGTCGCTATGAAATACTATGTGTCCTATGATTTCTACTTCTAAATCGAGTAACGTTTTTATGGAAACGACAGGATTTTCTTTTGGGATACGACTATCTCCTTTCCGATGAACTGTTCCTTCTTTACTGCATCCCTAGCACCGTCACGTTGACATATTAATACAGAAATTGCGGGGCTATGAAATACTATGTGTTCTATGACTTCTCCTTCTAAATCGATTAACGTTTCTATGGAAACGACAGGATTTTCTTTTGGGATACGACTATCTCCTTTCCGATGCGCTATTCCTTCTTTACTGCATCCCTCGCTCCCTCACAATGACGAATTAACACAGAAATTGCGTCGCTATGAAATACTATGTGTTCTATGATTTCTACTTCTAAATCAAGTAATGTTTCTATGGAAACGACAGGATTTTCTTTTGGGATACGACTATCTCCTTTCCGATGCACTATTCCTTCTTTACTGCATCCCTAGCACCGTCACGTTGACATATTAACACAGAAATTGCGTTGCTATGAAATACTATGCGTTCTACGATTTCTACTTCTAAATCGGGTAACGTATCTATGGAAACGACAGGATTTTCTTTTGGGATACGACTATCGCCTTTCCGATGCACTATTCCTTCTTTACTGCATCCCTAGCACCGTCACGTTGACATATTAACACAGAAATTGCGTCGCTATATAATACTATGTGTTCTATGAATTCTCCTTCTAAATCGAGTTACGTTTCTATGGAAACGACAGGATTTTATTTTGGTATACTACTATCTCCTTTCCGATGCACTATTCCTTCTTTACTGCATCCCTAGCACCGTCACGTTAACATATTAACACAGAAATTGCGTCGCTATGAAATACATATATGTCCATGACCTCTCCTTCTTAATCGAGTAACGTTTCTATGGAAACGACAGGATTTTATTTTGGGATACGACTATCTCCTTTCCGATGCACTATTCCTTCTTTACTGCATCCCTAGCACCGTCACGTTGACATATTAACACAGAAATTGCGCGGCTATGAAATACCATGTGTTCTATGACTTCTCCTTCTAAATCGAGTAACGTTTCTATGGAAACGACAGGATTTTCTTTTGGGATACGACTATCTCCTTTCCGATTCACTATTCCTTCTTTCCTGCATCCCTAGCACCGTCACGTTGACATATTAACACAGAAATTGCGGGGCTATGAAATACTATGTGTTCTATGACTTCTCCTTCTAAATCGAGTAACGTTTCTATGGAAACGACAGGATTTTCTTTTAGGATACGACTATCTCCCTTCCGATGCACTATTCCTTCTTTACTGCATCCTTCGCTCCCTCACAATGACGAATTAACACAGAAATTGCGTCGCTATGAAATACTATGTGTTCTATGATTTCTACTTGTAAATCGAGTAACGTTTCTATGGAAACGTCAGGATTTCCTTTTGGGATACGACTATCTCCTTTCCTATGCACTATTCCTTCTTTACTACATCTCTAGCACCGTCACGTTGACATATTAACACAGAAATTGCGTCGCTATATAATACTATGTGTTCTATGAATTCTCCTTCTAAATCGAGTTACGTTTCTATGGAAACGACAGGATTTTATTTTGGTATACTACTATCTCCTTTCCGATGCACTATTCCTTCTTTACTGCATCCCTAGCACCGTCACGTTAACATATTAACACAGAAATTGCGTCGCTATGAAATACTATATGTCCATGACCTCTCCTTCTTAATCGAGTAACGTTTCTATGGAAACGACAGGATTTTATTTTGGGATACGACTATCTCCTTTCCGATGCACTATTCCTTCTTTACTGCATCCCTAGCACCGTCACGTTGACATATTACACAGAAATTGCGTTGCTATGAAATACTATGCGTTCTACGATTTCTACTTCTAAATCGGGTAACGTTTCTATGGAAACGACAGGATTTTCTTTTGGGATACGACTATCTCCTTTTCGATGCACTATTCCTTCTTTACTGCATCCCTAGCACCGTCACGTTGACATATTAACACAGAAATTGCGTCGCTATGAAATACTATGTGTTCTATGACTTCTCCTTCTAAATCGAGTTACGTTTCTATGGAAACGACAGGATTTTATTTTGGTATACGACTATCTCCTTTCCGATGCACTATTCCTTCTTTACTGCATCCCTAGCACCGTCACGTTGATATATTAACACAGAAATTGCGTCGCTATCAAATACTATGTGTTCTATGATTTCTACTTCTAAATCGAGTAACGTTTCTATGGAAACGACAGGATTTTCTTTTGGGATACGACTATCTCCTTTCCGATGCACTATTCCTTCTTTACTGCATCCCTCGCTCCCTCACAATGACGAATTAACACAGAAATTGCGTCGCTATGAAATACTATGTGTTCTATGATTTCTACTTCTAAATCGAGTAACGTTTCTATGGAAACGACAGGATTTTCTTTTGGGATACGACTATCTCCTTTCCGATGCACTATTCCTTATTTACTGCATCCCTAGCACCGTCACGTTGACATATTAACACAGAAATTCCGTCGCCATAAAATACTATGTGTTCTATGACTTCTCCTTCTAAATCGAGTTACGTTTCTATGGAAACGACAGGATTTTATTTTGCTATACGACTATCTCCTTTCCGATGCACTATTCCTTCTTTACTGCATCCCTAGCACCGTCACGTTGACATATTAACACAGAAATTGCGTCGCTATGAAATCCAATGTGTCCATGACCTCTCCTTCTAAATCGAGTAACGTTTCTATGGAAACGACAGGATTTTCTTTTGGGATACGACTATCTCCTTTATGATGCACTATTCCTTCTTTACTGCATCCCTCGCTCCCTCAAATGACGAATTAACACAGAAATTGCGTCGCTATGAAATACTATATGTTCTATGACTTCTCCTTCTAAATCGAGTTACGTTTCTATGGAAACGACAGGATTTTATTTTGGTATACGACTATCTCCTTTCCGATGCACTATTCTTTCTTTACTGCATCCCTAGCACCGTCAAGTTGACATATTAACACAGTAATTGCGTCGCTGTGAAATACTATGTGTTCTATGATTTCTACTTCTAAATCGGGTAACGTTTCTATGGAAACGACAGGATTTTCTTTTAGGATACGACTATCTCCCTTCCGATGCACTATTCCTTCTTTACTGCATCCCTCGCTCCCTCACAATGACGAATTAACACAGAAATTGCGTCGCTATGAAATACTATGTGTCCTATGATTTCTACTTCTAAATCGAGTAACGTTTCTATGGAAACGACAGGATTTTATTTTGGTATACGACTATCTCCTTTCCGATGCACTATTCCTTCTTTACTGCCTCCCTAGCACCGTCACGTTGACATATTAACACAGAAATTGCGTCGCTATGAAATTCTATGTGTTCTATGACTTCTCCTTCTAAATCGAGTTACGTTTGTATGGAAACGACAGGATTTTATTTTGGTATACGACTATCTCCTTTCCGATGCACTAATCCTTCTTCACTGCATCCCTAGCACCGTCACGTTGATTTATTAACACAGAAATTGCGTCGCTATGAAATACTACGGGTTCTATGACTTCTCCATCTAAATCGAGTAACGTTTTTATGCAAACGAAAGGATTTTCTTTTGGGATACGACTATCTCCTTTACGATGCACTATTCACTCTTTACTGCATCCCTCGCACCCTCACATTGACGAATTAAAAGAGAAATTGCGTCGCTATGTATTACTATGGGTACTATGACTTCTTCTTGTAAATCGAGTAACGTTTCAATGGAAACGACAGAATTTTCTTTTGGGATGAAGTATTCCTTCTTTACTGCAACCCTCGCTCCCTCACAATGACGAATTAGCACAGAAATTGCGTCGCTATGATATACCATGTGTTCAATGATTTCTACTTCTAAATCGAGTAACGTTTCTATGGAAACGACAGGATTTTCTTTTAGGATACGACTATCTCCCTTCCGATGCACTATTCCTTCTTTACTGCAACCCTCGCTCCCTCACAATGACGAATTAACACAGAAATTGAGTCGCTATCAAATACTATGTGTTCTATGATTTCTACTTCTAAATCGAGTAACGTTTCTATGGAAACGACAGGATTTTCTTTTGGGATACGACTATCTCCTTTCCGATGCACTATTCCTTCTTTACTGCATCCCTCGCTCCCTCACAATGACGAATTAACACAGAAATTGCGTCGCTATGAAATACTATGTGTTCTATGATTTCTACTTCTAAATCGAGTAACGTTTCTATGGAAACGACAGGATTTTCTTTTGGGATACGACTATCTCCTTTCCGATGCACTATTCCTTATTTACTGCATCCCTAGCACCGTCACGTTGACATATTAACACAGAAATTCCGTCGCCATAAAATACTATGTGTTCTATGACTTCTCCTTCTAAATCGAGTTACGTTTCTATGGAAACTACAGGATTTTATTTTGGTATACGACTATCTCCTTTCCGACGCACTATTCCATCTTTACTGCATCCCTAGCACCGTCACGTTGACATATTAACACAGAAATTGCGTCGCTATGAAATACTATGTGTTCAATGACTTCTCCTTCTAAATCGAGTTACGTTTCTATGGAAACGACAGGATTTTATTTTGCTATACGACTATCTCCTTTCCGATGCACTATTCCTTCTTTACTGCATCCCTAGCACCGTCACGTTGACATATTAACACAGAAATTGCGTCGCTATGAAATCCAATGTGTCCATGACCTCTCCTTCTAAATCGAGTAACGTTTCTATGGAAACGACAGGATTTTCTTTTGGGATACGACTATCTCCTTTATGATGCACTATTCCTTCTTTACTGCATCCCTCGCTCCCTCAAATGACGAATTAACACAGAAATTGCGTCGCTATGAAATACTATATGTTCTATGACTTCTCCTTCTAAATCGAGTTACGTTTCTATGGAAACGACAGGATTTTATTTTGGTATACGACTATCTCCTTTCCGATGCACTATTCTTTCTTTACTGCATCCCTAGCACCGTCAAGTTGACATATTAACACAGTAATTGCGTCGCTGTGAAATACTATGTGTTCTATGATTTCTACTTCTAAATCGGGTAACGTTTCTATGGAAACGACAGGATTTTCTTTTAGGATACGACTATCTCCCTTCCGATGCACTATTCCTTCTTTACTGCATCCCTCGCTCCCTCACAATGACGAATTAACACAGAAATTGCGTCGCTATGAAATACTATGTGTCCTATGATTTCTACTTCTAAATCGAGTAACGTTTTTATGGAAACGACAGGATTTTCTTTTGGGATACGACTATCTCCTTTCCGATGCACTGTTCCTTCTTTACTGCATCCCTAGCACCGTCACGTTGACATATTAATACAGAAATTGCGGGGCTATGAAATACTATGTGTTCTATGACTTCTCCTTCTAAATCGATTAACGTTTCTATGGAAACGACAGGATTTTCTTTTGGGATACGACTATCTCCTTTCCGATGCGCTATTCCTTCTTTACTGCATCCCTCGCTCCCTCACAATGACGAATTAACACAGAAATTGCGTCGCTATGAAATACTATGTGTTCTATGATTTCTACTTCTAAATCGAGTAATGTTTCTATGGAAACGACAGGATTTTCTTTTGGGATACGACTATGTCCTTTCCGATGCACTATTCCTTCTTTACTGCATCCCTAGCACCGTCACGTTGACATATTAACACAGAAATTGCGTTGCTATGAAATACTATGCGTTCTACGATTTCTACTTCTAAATCGGGTAACGTTTCTATGGAAACGACAGGATTTTCTTTTGGGATACGACTATCGCCTTTCCGATGCACTATTCCTTCTTTACTGCATCCCTAGCACCGTCACGTTGACATATTAACACAGAAATTGCGGGGCTATGAAATACTATGTGTTCTATGACTTCTCCTTCTAAATCGAGTAACGTTTCTATGGAAACGACAGGATTTTCTTTTCGGATACGACTATCTCCTTTCCGATGCACTATTCCTTCTTTACTGCATCCCCAGCACCGTCACGTTGACATATTAACACAGAAATTGCGCGGCTATGAAATACCATGTGTTCTATGACTTCTCCTTCTAAATCGAGTAACGTTTCTATGGAAACGACAGGATTTTCTTTTGGGATACGACTATCTCCTTTCCGATTCACTATTCCTTCTTTACTGCATCCCTAGCACCGTCACGTTGACATATTAACACAGAAATTGCGGGGCTATGAAATACTATGTGTTCTATGACTTCTCCTTCTAAATCGAGTAACGTTTCTATGGAAACGACAGGATTTTCTTTTAGGATACGACTATCTCCCTTCCGATGCACTATTCCTTCTTTACTGCATCCTTCGCTCCCTCACAATGACGAATTAACACAGAAATTGCGTCGCTATGAAATACTATGTGTTCTATGATTTCTACTTGTAAATCGAGTAACGTTTCTATGGAAACGTCAGGATTTTCTTTTTGGATACGACTATCTCCTTTCCTATGCACTATTCATTCTTTACTACATCTCTAGCACCGTCACGTTGACATATTAACACAGAAATTGCGTCGCTATATAATACTATGTGTTCTATGAATTCTCCTTCTAAATCGAGTTACGTTTCTATGGAAACGACAGGATTTTATTTTGGTATACTACTATCTCCTTTCCGATGCACTATTCCTTCTTTACTGCATCCCTAGCACCGTCACGTTAACATATTAACACAGAAATTGCGTCGCTATGAAATACTATATGTCCATGACCTCTCGTTCTTAATCGAGTAACGTTTCTATGGAAACGACAGGATTTTATTTTGGGATACGACTATCTCCTTTCCGATGCACTATTCCTTCTTTACTGCATCCCTAGCACCGTCACGTTGACATATTAACACAGAAATTGCGTCCCTATGAAATACTATGTGTCCATGACCTCTCCTTCTAAATCGAGTAACGTTTCTATGGAAACGACAGGATTTTATTTTGGGATACGACTATCTCCTTTCCTATGCACTATTCCTTCTTTACTACATCTCTAGCACCGTCACGTTGACATATTAACACAGAAATTGCGTCGCTATATAATACTATGTGTTCTATGAATTCTCCTTCTAAATCGAGTTACGTTTCTATGGAAACGACAGGATTTTATTTTGGTATACTACTATCTCCTTTCCGATGCACTATTCCTTCTTTACTGCATCCCTAGCACCGTCACGTTAACATATTAACACAGAAATTGCGTCGCTATGAAATACTATGTGTTCTATGACTTCTCCTTCTAAATCGAGTTACGTTTCTGTGGAAACGACAGGATTTTCTTTTGGGATACGACTATCTCCTTTCCGATGCACTATTCCTTCTTTACTGCATCCCTAGCTCTGTCACGTTGACATATTAACACAGAAATTGCGTCGCTATGAAATACTATGTGTTCTATGACTTCTCCTTCTAAATCGAGTTACGTTTCTATGGAAACGACAGGATTTTCTTTTGGGATACGACTATCTCCTTTCCGAAGCACTATTCCTTCTTTACTGCATCCCTAGCACCGTCACGTTGACATATTAACACAGAAATTCCGTCGCTAAGAAATACTATGTGTTCTATGACTTCTCGTTCTAAATCGAGTTACGTTTCTATGGAAACGACAGGATTTTACATTGGTATACGACTATCTCCTTTCCGATGCACTATTCCTTCTTTACTGCATCCCTAGCACCGTCACGTTGACATATTAACACAGAAATTGCGTTGCTATGAAATACTATGCGTTCTACGATTTCTACTTCTAAATCGGGTAACGTTTCTATGGAAACGACAGGATTTTCTTTTGGGATACGACTATCGCCTTTCCGATGCACTATTCCTTCTTTACTGCATCCCTAGCACCGTCACGTTGACATATTAACACAGAAATTGCGTTGCTATGAAATACTATGCGTTCTACGATTTCTACTTCTAAATCGGGTAACGTTTCTATGGAAACGACAGGATTTTCTTTTGGGATACGACTATCGCCTTTCCGATGCACTAGCACCGTCACGTTGACATATTAACACAGAAATTGCGTCGCTATGAAATACTATGTGTTCTATGACTTCTCCTTCTAAATCGAGTTACGTTTCTATGGAAACGACAGGATTTTATTTTGGTATACGACTATCTCCTTTCCGATGCACTATTCCTTCTTTACTGCATCCCTAGCACCGTCACGTTGATATATTAACACAGAAATTGCGTCGCTATGAAATACTATGTGTTCTATGATTTCTACTTCTAAATCGAGTAACGTTTCTATGGAAACGACAGGATTTTCTTTTGGGATACGACTATCTCCTTTCCGATGTACTATACCTTCTTTACTGCATTCCTAGCACCGTCACGTTGACATATTAGCACAGAAATTGCGTCGCTATGAAATACTATGTGTTCTATGACTTCTCTTTCTAAATAGAGTTACGTTTCTATGGAACGACAGGAATTTCTTTTGGGATACGACTATCTCCTTTCCGATGCACTATTCCTTCTTTACTGCATCTCTAGCACCGTCACGTTGACATATTAACACAGAAATTGCGTCGCTATGAAATACTATGTGTTCTATGACTTCTCCTTCTAAATCGAGTTACGTTTCTATGGAAACGACAGGATTTTATTTTGGTATACGACTATCTCCTTTCCGATACACTATTCCTCCTTTACTGCCTCCCTAGCACCGTCACGTTGACATATTAACACAGAAATTGCGTCGCTATGAAATTCTATGTGTTCTATGACTTCTCCTTCTAAATCGAGTTACGTTTCTATGGAAACGACAGGATTTTATTTTGGTATACGACTATCTCCTTTCCGATGCACTAATCCTTCTTTACTGCATCCCTAGCACCGTCACGTTGATTTATTAACACAGAAATTGCGTCGCTATGAAATACTACGGGTTCTATGACTTCTCCATCTAAATCGAGTAACGTTTCTATGCAAACGAAAGGATTTTCTTTTGGGATACGACTATCTCCCTTACGATGCACTATTCACTCTTTACTGCATCCCTCGCACCCTCACATTGACGAATTAAAAGAGAAATTGCGTCGCTATGTATTACTATGGGTACTATGACTTCTTCTTGTAAATCGAGTAACGTTTCAATGGAAACGACTGAATTTTCTTTTGGGATGAAGTATTCCTTCTTTACTGCAACCCTCGCTCCCTCACAATGACGAATTAGCACAGAAATTGCGTCGCTATGAAATACCATGTGTTCAATGATTTCTACTTCTAAATCGAGTAACGTTTCTATGGAAACGACAGGATTTTCTTTTAGGATACGACTATCTCCCTTCCGTTGCACTATTCCTTCTTTACTGCATCCCTCGCTCCCTCACAATGACGAATTAACACAGAAATTGCGTCGCTATGAAATACTATGTGTTCTATGATTTCTACTTCTAAATCGAGTAACGTTTGTATGGAAACGACAGGATTTTCTTTTGGGATACGACTATCTCCTTTCCGATGCACTATTCCTTCTTTACTGCATCCCTCGCTCCCTCACAATGACGAATTAACACAGAAATTGCGTCGCTATGAAATACTATGTGTTCTATGATTTCTACTTCTAAATCGAGTAACGTTTCTATGGAAACGACGGGATTTTCTTTTGGGATACGACTATCTCCTTTCCGATGCACTATTCCTTCTTTACTGCATCCCTCGCTCCCTCACAATGACGAATTAACACAGAAATTGCGTCGCTATGGAATACTATGTGTTCTATGATTTCTACTTCTAAATCGAGTAACGTTTCTATGGAAACGACAGGATTTTCTTTTGGGATACGACTATCTCCTTTCCGATGCACTATTCCTTCGTTACTGCATCCCTAGCACCGTCACGTTGACATATTAACACAGAAATTGCGTCGCTATGAAATACTATGTGTTCTATGACTTCTCCTTCCAAATCGAGTTACGTTTCTATGGAAACGACAGGATTTTATTTTGGGATACGACTATCTCCTTTCCGATGCACTATTCCTTATTTACTGCATCCCTAGCACCGTCACGTTGACATATTAACACAGAAATTCCGTCGCTATGAAATACTATGTGTTCTATGACTTCTCCTTCTAAATCGAGTTACGTTTCTATGGAAACTACAGGATTTTATTTTGGTATACGACTACCTCCTTTCCGACGCACTATTCCATCTTTACTGCATCCCTAGCACCATCACGTTGACATATTAACACAGAAATTGCGTCGCTATGAAATACTATGTGTTCAATGACTTCTCCTTCTAAATCGAGTTACGTTTCTATGGAAACGACAGGATTTTATTTTGCTATTCGACTATCTCCTTTCCGATGCACTATTCCTTCTTTACTGCATCCCTAGCACCGTCACGTTGACATATTAACACAGAAATTGCGTCGCTATGAAATCCAATGTGTCCATGACCTCTCCTTCTAAATCGAGTAACGTTTCTATGGAAACGACAGGATTTTCTTTTGGGATACGACTATCTCCTTTATGATGCACTATTCCTTCTTTACTGCATCCCTCGCTCCCTCAAATGACGAATTAACACAGAAATTGCGTCGCTATGAAATACTATATGTTCTATGACTTCTCCTTCTAAATCGAGTTACGTTTCTATGGAAACGACAGGATTTTATTTTGGTATACGACTATCTCCTTTCCGATGCACTATTCTTTCTTTACTGCATCCCTAGCACCGTCAAGTTGACATATTAACACAGTAATTGCGTCGCTGTGAAATACTATGTGTTCTATGATTTCTACTTCTAAATCGGGTAACGTTTCTATGGAAACGACAGGATTTTCTTTTAGGATACGACTATCTCCCTTCCGATGCACTATTCCTTCTTTACTGCATCCCTCGCTCCCTCACAATGACGAATTAACACAGAAATTGCGTCGCTATGAAATACTATGTGTCCTATGATTTCTACTTCTAAATCGAGTAACGTTTCTATGGAAACGACAGGATTTTCTTTTGGGATACGACTATCTCCTTTCCGATGCACTATTCCTTCTTTACTGCATCCCTAGCACCGTCACGTTGACATATTAACACAGAAATTGCGTTGCTATGAAATACTATGCGTTCTAGGATTTCTACTTCTAAATCGGGTAACGTTTCTATGGAAACGACAGGATTTTCTTTTGGGATACGACTATCGCCTTTCCGATGCACTATTCCTTCTTTACTGCATCCCTAGCACCGTCACGTTGACATATTAACACAGAAATTGCGGGGCTATGAAATACTATGTGTTCTATGACTTCTCCTTCTAAATCGAGTAACGTTTCTATGGAAACGACAGGATTTTCTTTTCGGATACGACTATCTCCTTTCCGATGCACTATTCCTTCTTTACTGCATCCCCAGCACCGTCACGTTGACATATTAACACAGAAATTGCGCGGCTATGAAATACCATGTGTTCTATGACTTCTCCTTCTAAATCGAGTAACGTTTCTATGGAAACGACAGGATTTTCTTTTGGGATACGACTATCTCCTTTCCGATTCACTATTCCTTCTTTACTGCATCCCTAGCACCGTCACGTTGACATATTAACACAGAAATTGCGGGGCTATGAAATACTATGTGTTCTATGACTTCTCCTTCTAAATCGAGTAACGTTTCTATGGAAACGACAGGATTTTCTTTTAGGATACGACTATCTCCCTTCCGATGCACTATTCCTTCTTTACTGCATCCCTCGCTCCCTCACAATGACGAATTAATACAGAAATTGCGTCGCTATGAAATACTATGTGTTCTATGATTTCTACTTGTAAATCGAGTAACGTTTCTATGGAAACGTCAGGATTTTCTTTTGGGATACGACTATCACCTTTCCTATGCACTATTCCTTCTTTACTAAATCCCTAGCACCGTCACGTTGACATATTAACACAGAAATTGCGTCGCTATATAATACTATGTGTTCTATGAATTCTCCTTCTAAATCGAGTGACGTTTCTATGGAAACGACAGGATTTTATTTTGGTATACGACTATCTCCTTTCCGATGCACTATTCCTTCTTTACTACATCCCTAGCACCGTCACGATGACATATTAACACAGAAATTGCGTCGCTTTGAAATACTATGTGTCCATGACCTCTCCTTCTGAATCGAGTAACGTTTCTATGGAAACGACAGGATTTTCTTTTGGGATACTTCTATCTCCTTTCCGATGCACTATTCCTTCTTTACTGCATCCCTCGCTCCCTCACAATGACGAATTAACACAGAAATTGCGACGCTATGAAATACTACGTGTTCTATGATTTCTACTTCTAAATCGAGTAACGTTTCTATGGAAACGACAGGATTTTCTTTTGGGATTCGACTATCTCCTTTCCGATGCACTATTCCTTCTTTACTGCATCCCTAGCACCGTCACGTTGACATATTAACACAGAAATTGCGTCGCTATGAAATACTATATGTTCTATGACTTCTCCTTCTAAATCGAGTTACGTTTCTATGGAAACGACAGGATTTTATTTTGGTATATGACTATCTCCTTTCCGATGCACTATTCCTTCATTACTGCATCCCTAGCGCCGTCAAGTTGACATATTAACACAGTAATTGCGTCGCTATGAAATACTATGTGTTCTATGATTTCTACTTCTAAATCGGGTAACGTTTCTATGGAAACGACAGGATTTTCTTTTAGGAAACGACTATCTCCCTTCCGATGCACTATTCCTTCTTTACTGCATCCCTCGCCCCTCACAATGACGAATTAACACAGAAATTGCGTCGCTATGAAATACTATGTGTTCTATGATTTCTACTTCTAAATCGAGTAACGTTTCTATGGAAACGACAGGATTTTCTTTTGGGATACGACTATCTCCTTTCCGATGCACTATTCCTTCTTTACTGCATCCCTAGCACCGTCACGTTGACATATTAACACAGAAATTGCGTCGCTATGAAATACTATGTGTTCTATGATTTCTACTTCTAAATCGAGTGACGTTTCTATGGAAACGACAGGATTTTATTTTGGTATACGACTATCTCCTTTCCGATGCACTATTCCTTCTTTACTACATCCCTAGCACCGTCACGATGACATATTAACACAGAAATTGCGTCGCTTTGAAATACTATGTGTCCATGACCTCTCCTTCTGAATCGAGTAACGTTTCTATGGAAACGACAGGATTTTCTTTTGGGATACTTCTATCTCCTTTCCGATGCACTATTCCTTCTTTACTGCATCCCTCGCTCCCTCACAATGACGAATTAACACAGAAATTGCGACGCTATGAAATACTATGTGTTCTATGATTTCTACTTCTAAATCGAGTAACGTTTCTATGGAAACGACAGGATTTTCTTTTGGGATTCGACTATCTCCTTTCCGATGCACTATTCCTTCTTTACTGCATCCCTAGCACCGTCACGTTGACATATTAACACAGAAATTGCGTCGCTATGAAATACTATATGTTCTACGACTTCTCCTTCTAAATCGAGTTACGTTTCTATGGAAACGACAGGATTTTATTTTGGTATATGACTATCTCCTTTCCGATGCACTATTCCTTCATTACTGCATCCCTAGCGCCGTCAAGTTGACATATTAACACAGTAATTGCGTCGCTATGAAATACTATGTGTTCTATGATTTCTACTTCTAAATCGGGTAACGTTTCTATGGAAACGACAGGATTTTCTTTTAGGAAACGACTATCTCCCTTCCGATGCACTATTCCTTCTTTACTGCATCCCTCGCCCCTCACAATGACGAATTAACACAGAAATTGCGTCGCTATGAAATACTATGTGTTCTATGATTTCTACTTCTAAATCGAGTAACGTTTCTATGGAAACGACAGGATTTTCTTTTGGGATACGACTATCTCCTTTCCGATGCACTATTCCTTCTTTACTGCATCCCTAGCACCGTCACGTTGACATATTAACACAGAAATTGCGTCGCTATGAAATACTATGTGTTCTATGATTTCTACTTCTAAATCGAGTAACGTTTCTATGGAAACGACAGGATTTTCTTTTGGGATACGACTATCTCCTTTCCGATGTACTATACCTTCTTTACTGCATTCCTAGCACCGTCACATTGACATATTAGCACAGAAATTGCGTCGCTATGAAATACTATGTGTTCTATGACTTCTCTTTCTAAATAGAGTTACGTTTCTATGGAACGACAGGAATTTCTTTTGGGATACTACTATCTCCTTTCCGATGCACTATTCCTTCTTTACTGCATCTCTAGCACCGTCACGTTGACATATTAACACAGAAATTGCGTCGCTATGAAATACTATGTGTTCTATGACTTCTCCTTCTAAATCGAGTTACGTTTCTATGGAAACGACAGGATTTTATTTTGGTATACGACTATCTCCTTTCCGATGCACTATTCCTTCTTTACTGCCTCCCTAGCACCGTCACGTTGACATATTAACACAGAACTTGCGTCGCTATGACATTCTATGTGTTCTATGACTTCTCCTTCTAAATCGAGTTACGTTTCTATGGAAACGACAGGATTTTATTTTGGTATACGACTATCTCCTTTCCGATGCACTAATCCTTCTTTACTGCATCCCTAGCACCGTCACGTTGATTTATTAACACAGAAATTGCGTCGCTATGAAATACTACGGGTTCTATGACTTCTCCATCTAAAACGAGTAACGTTTCTATGCAAACGAAAGGATTTTCTTTTGGGATACGACTATCTCCTTTACGATGCACTATTCACTCTTTACTGCATCCCTCGCACCCTCACATTGACGAATTAAAAGAGAAATTGCGTCGCTATGTATTACTATGGGTACTATGACTTCTTCTTGTAAATCGAGTAACGTCTCAATGGAAACGACTGAATTTTCTTTTGGGATGAAGTATTCCTTCTTTACTGCAACCCTCGCTCCCTCACAATGACGAATTAGCACAGAAATTGCGTCGCTATGACATACCATGTGTTCAATGATTTCTACTTCTAAATCGAGTAACGTTTCTATGGAAACGACAGGATTTTCTTTTAGGATACGACTATCTCCCTTCCGATGCACTATTCCTTCTTTACTGCATCCCTCGCTCCCTCACAATGACGAATTAACACAGAAATTGCGTCGCTATGAAATACTATGTGTTCTATGATTTCTACTTCTAAATCGAGTAACGTTTGTATGGAAACGACAGGATTTTCTTTTGGGATACGACTATCTCCTTTCCGATGCACTATTCCTTCTTTACTGCATCCCTCGCTCCCTCACAATGACGAATTAACACAGAAATTGCGTCGCTATGAAATACTATGTGTTCTATGATTTCTACTTCTAAATCGAGTAACGTTTCTATGGAAACGAAAGGATTTTCTTTTGGGATACGACTATCTCCTTTCCGATGCACTATTCCTTCTTTACTGCATCCCTCGCTCCCTCACAATGACGAATTAACACAGAAATTGCGTCGCTATGGAATACTATGTGTTCTATGATTTCTACTTCTAAATCGAGTAACGTTTCTATGGAAACGACAGGATTTTCTTTTGGGATACGACTATCTCCTTTCCGATGCACTATTCCTTCGTTACTGCATCCCTAGCACCGTCACGTTGACATATTAACACAGAAATTGCGTCGCTATGAAATACTATGTGTTCTATGACTTCTCCTTCCAAATCGAGTTACGTTTCTATGGAAACGACAGGATTTTATTTTGGGATACGACTATCTCCTTTCCGATGCACTATTCCTTATTTACTGCATCCCTAGCACCGTCACGTTGACATATTAACACAGAAATTCCGTCGCTATGAAATACTATGTGTTCTATGACTTCACCTTCTAAATCGAGTTACGTTACTATGGAAACTACAGGATTTTATTTTGGTATACGACTATCTCCTTTCCGACGCACTATTCCATCTTTACTGCATCCCTAGCACCATCACGTTGACATATTAACACAGAAATTGCGTCGCTATGAAATACTATGTGTTCAATGACTTCTCCTTCTAAATCGAGTTACGTTTCTATGGAAACGACAGGATTTTATTTTGCTATTCGACTATCTCCTTTCCGATGCACTATTCCTTCTTTACTGCATCCCTAGCACCGTCACGTTGACATATTAACACAGAAATTGCGTCGCTATGAAATCCAATGTGTCCATGACCTCTCCTTCTAAATCGAGTAACGTTTCTATGGAAACGACAGGATTTTCTTTTGGGATACGACTATCTCCTTTATGATGCACTATTCTTCTTTACTGCATCCCTCGCTCCCTCAAATGACGAATTAACACAGAAATTGCGTCGCTATGAAATACTATATGTTCTATGACTTCTCCTTCTAAATCGAGTTACGTTTCTATGGAAACGACAGGATTTTATTTTGGTATACGACTATCTCCTTTCCGATGCACTATTCTTTCTTTACTGCATCCCTAGCACCGTCAAGTTGACATATTAACACAGTAATTGCGTCGCTGTGAAATACTATGTGTTCTATGATTTCTACTTCTAAATCGGGTAACGTTTCTATGGAAACGACAGGATTTTCTTTTAGGATACGACTATCTCCCTTCCGATGCACTATTCCTTCTTTACTGCATCCCTCGCTCCCTCACAATGACGAATTAACACAGAAATTGCGTCGCTATGAAATACTATGTGTCCTATGATTTCTACTTCTAAATCGAGTAACGTTTCTATGGAAACGACAGGATTTTCTTTTGGGATACGACTATCTCCTTTCCGATGCACTATTCCTTCTTTACTGCATCCCTAGCACCGTCACGTTGACATATTAACACAGAAATTGCGTTGCTATGAAATACTATGCGTTCTAGGATTTCTACTTCTAAATCGGGTAACGTTTCTATGGAAACGACAGGATTTTCTTTTGGGATACGACTATCGCCTTTCCGATGCACTATTCCTTCTTTACTGCATCCCTAGCACCGTCACGTTGACATATTAACACAGAAATTGCGGGGCTATGAAATACTATGTGTTCTATGACTTCTCCTTCTAAATCGAGTAACGTTTCTATGGAAACGACAAGATTTTCTTTTCGGATACGACTATCTCCTTTCCGATGCACTATTCCTTCTTTACTGCATCCCCAGCACCGTCACGTTGACATATTAACACAGAAATTGCGCGGCTATGAAATACCATGTGTTCTATGACTTCTCCTTCTAAATCGAGTAACGTTTCTATGGAAACGACAGGATTTTCTTTTGGGATACGACTATCTCCTTTCCGATTCACTATTCCTTCTTTACTGCATCCCTAGCACCGTCACGTTGACATATTAACACAGAAATTGCGGGGCTACGAAATTCTATGTGTTCTATGACTTCTCCTTCTAAATCGAGTAACGTTTCTATGGAAACGACAGGATTTTCTTTTAGGATACGACTATCTCCCTTCCGATGCACTATTCCTTCTTTACTGCATCCCTCGCTCCCTCACAATGACGAATTAATACAGAAATTGCGTCGCTATGAAATACTATGTGTTCTATGATTTCTACTTGTAAATCGAGTAACGTTTCTATGGAAACGTCAGGATTTTCTTTTGGGATACGACTATCACCTTTCCTATGCACTATTCCTTCTTTACTACATCCCTAGCACCGTCACGTTGACATATTAACACAGAAATTGCGTCGCTATATAATACTATGTGTTCTATGAATTCTCCTTCTAAATCGAGTTACGTTTCTATGGAAACGACAGGATTTTATTTTGGTATACGACTATCTCCTTTCCGATGCACTATTCCTTCTTTACTACATCCCTAGCACCGTCACGATGACATATTAACACAGAAATTGCGTCGCTTTGAAATACTATGTGTCCATGACCTCTCCTTCTGAATCGAGTAACGTTTCTATGGAAACGACAGGATTTTCTTTTGGGATACTTCTATCTCCTTTCCGATGCATTATTCCTTCTTTACTGCATCCCTCGCTCCCTCACAATGACGAATTAACACAGAAATTGCGACGCTATGAAATACTATGTGTTCTATGATTTCTACTTCTAAATCGAGTAACGTTTCTATGGAAACGACAGGATTTTCTTTTGGGATTCGACTATCTCCTTTCCGATGCACTATACCTTCTTTACTGCATCCCTAGCACCGTCACGTTGACATATTAACACAGAAATTGCGTCGCTATGAAATACTATATGTTCTATGACTTCTCCTTCTAAATCGAGTTACGTTTCTATGGAAACGACAGGATTTTATTTTGGTATATGACTATCTCCTTTCCGATGCACTATTCCTTCATTACTGCATCCCTAGCGCCGTCAAGTTGACATATTAACACAGTAATTGCGTCGCTATGAAATACTATGTGTTCTATGATTTCTACTTCTAAATCGGGTAACGTTTCTATGGAAACGACAGGATTTTCTTTTAGGAAACGACTATCTCCCTTCCGATGCACTATTCCTTCTTTACTGCATCCCTCGCCCCTCACAATGACGAATTAACACAGAAATTGCGTCGCTATGAAATACTATGTGTTCTATGATTTCTACTTCTAAATCGAGTAACGTTTCTATGGAAACGACAGGATTTTCTTTTGGGATACGACTATCTCCTTTCCGATGCACTATTCCTTCTTTACTGCATCCCTAGCACCGTCACGTTGACATATTAACACAGAAATTGCGTCGCTATGAAATACTATGTGTTCTATGATTTCTACTTCTAAATCGAGTAACGTTTCTATGGAAACGACAGGATTTTCTTTTGGGATACGACTATCTCCTTTCCGATGTACTATACCTTCTTTACTGCATTCCTAGCACCGTCACGTTGACATATTAGCACAGAAATTGCGTCGCTATGAAATACTATGTGTTCTATGACTTCTCTTTCTAAATAGAGTTACGTTTCTATGGAACGACAGGAATTTCTTTTGGGATACGACTATCTCCTTTCCGATGCACTATTCCTTCTTTACTGCATCTCTAGCACCGTCACGTTGACATATTAACACAGAAATTGCGTCGCTATGAAATACTATGTGTTCTATGACTTCTCCTTCTAAATCGAGTTACGTTTCTGTGGAAACGATAGGATTTTATTTTGGTATACGACTATCTCCTTTCCGATGCACTATTCCTTCTTTACTGCCTCCCTAGCACCGTCACGTTGACATATTAACACAGAAATTGCGTCGCTATGACATTCTATGTGTTCTATGACTTCTCCTTCTAAATCGAGTTACGTTTCTATGGAAACGACAGGATTTTATTTTGGTATACGACTATCTCCTTTCCGATGCACTAATCCTTCTTTACTGCATCCCTAGCACCGTCACGTTGATTTATTAACACAGAAATTGCGTCGCTATGAAATACTACGGGTTCTATGACTTCTCCATCTAAATCGAGTAACGTTTCTATGCAAACGAAAGGATTTTCTTTTGGGATACGACTATCTCCTTTACGATGCACTATTCACTCTTTACTGCATCCCTCGCACCCTCACATTGACGAATTAAAAGAGAAATTGCGTCGCTATGTATTACTATGGGTACTATGATTTCTACTTCTAAATCGAGTAACGTTTCTATGGAAACGACAGGATTTTCTTTTGGGATACAACTATCTCCTTTCCGATGCACTATTCCTTCTTTACTGCATCCCTCGCTCCCTCACAATGACGAATTAACACAGAAATTGCGTCGCTATGGAATACTATGTGTTCTATGATTTCTACTTCTAAATCGAGTAACGTTTCTATGGAAACGACAGGATTTTCTTTTGGGATACGACTATCTCCTTTCCGATGCACTATTCCTTCGTTACTGCATCCCTAGCACCGTCACGTTGACATATTAACACAGAAATTGCGTCGCTATGAAATACTATGTGTTCTATGACTTCTCCTTCCAAATCGAGTTACGTTTCTATGGAAACGACAGGATTTTATTTTGGGATACGACTATCTCCTTTCCGATGCACTATTCCTTATTTACTGCATCCCTAGCACCGTCACGTTGACATATTAACACAGAAATTCCGTCGCTAAGAAATACTATGTGTTCTATGGCTTCTCCTTCTAAATCGAGTTACGTTTCTATGGAAACTACAGGATTTTATTTTGGTATACGACTATCTCCTTTCCGACGCACTATTCCATCTTTACTGCATCCCTAGCACCATCACGTTGACATATTAACACAGAAATTGCGTCGCTATGAAATACTATGTGTTCAATGACTTCTCCTTCTATATCGAGTTACGTTTCTATGGAAACGACAGGATTTTATTTTGCTATTCGACTATCTCCTTTCCGATGCACTATTCCTTCTTTACTGCATCCCTAGCTCCGTCACATTGACATATTAACACAGAAATTGCGTCGCTATGAAATCCAATGTGTCCATGACCTCTCCTTCTAAATCCAGTAACGTTTCTATGGAAACGACAGGATTTTCTTTTGGGATACGACTATCTCCTTTATGATGCACTATTCCTTCTTTACTGCATCCCTCGCTCCCTCAATTGACGAATTAACACAGAAATTGCGTCGCTATGAAATACTATATGTTCTATGACTTCTCCTTCTAAATCGAGTTACGTTTCTATGGAAACGACAGGATTTTATTTTGGTATACGACTATCTCCTTTCCGATGCACTATTCTTTCTTTACTGCAACCCTAGCACCGTCAAGTTGACATATTAACACAGTAATTGCGTCGCTGTGAAATACTATGTGTTCTATGATTTCTACTTCTAAATCGGGTAACGTTTCTATGGAAACGACAGGATTTTCTTTTAGGATACGACTATCTCCCTTCCGATGCACTATTCCTTCTTTACTGCATCCCTCGCTCCCTCACAATGACGAATTAACACAGAAATTGCGTCGCTATGAAATACTATGTGTCCTATGATTTCTACTTCTAAATCGAGTAACGTTTCTATGGAAACGACAGGATTTTCTTTTGGGATACGACTATCTCCTTTCCGATGCACTATTCCTTCTTTACTGCATCCCTAGCACCGTCACGTTGACATATTAACACAGAAATTGCGTTGCTATGAAATACTATGCGTTCTAGGATTTCTACTTCTAAATCGGGTAACGTTTCTATGGAAACGACAGGATTTTCTTTTGGGATACGACTATCGCCTTTCCGATGCACTATTCCTTCTTTACTGCATCCCTAGCACCGTCACGTTGACATATTAACACTGAAATTGCGGGGCTATGAAATACTATGTGTTCAATGACTTCTCCTTCTAAATCGAGTAACGTTTCTATGGAAACGACAGGATTTTCTTTTCGGATACTACTATCTCCTTTCCGATGCACTATTCCTTCTTTACTGCATCCCCAGCACCGTCACGTTGACATATTAACACAGAAATTGCGGGGCTATGAAATACCATGTGTTCTATGACTTCTCCTTCTAAATCGAGTAACGTTTCTATGGAAACGACAGGATTTTCTTTTGGGATATGACTATCTCCTTTCCGATTCACTATTCCTTCTTTACTGCATCCCTAGCACCGTCACGTTGACAAATTAACACAGAAATTGCGGGGCTATGAAATTCTATGTGTTCTATGACTTCTCCTTCTAAATCGAGTAACGTTTCTATGGAAACGACAGGATTTTCTTTTAGGATACGACTATCTCCCTTCCGATGCACTATTCCTTCTTTACTGCATCCCTCGCTCCCTCACAATGACGAATTAATACAGAAATTGCGTCGCTATGAAATACTATGTGTTCTATGATTTCTACTTGTAAATCGAGTAACGTTTCTATGGAAACGTCAGGATTTTCTTTTGGGATACGACTATCACCTTTCCTATGCACTATTCCTTCTTTACTACATCCCTAGCACCGTCACGTTGACATATTAACACAGAAATTGCGTCGCAATGAAATACTATGTGTTCTATGATTTCTACTTCTAAATCGGGTAACGTTTCTATGGAAACGAAAGGATTTTTTTTTTGGGATACAACTATCGCCTTTCCGATGCACTATTCCTTTTTTACTGCATCCCTAGCACCGTCACGTTGACATATTAACACAGAAATTGCGGGGCTATGAAATACTATGTGTTCTATGACTTCTCCTTCTAAATCGAGTAACGTTTCTATGGAAACGACAGGATTTTCTTTTGGGATACGACTATCTCCGTTCCGATGCACTATTCCTTCTTTACTGCATCCCCAGCACCGTCACGTTGACATATTAACACAGAAATTGCGGGGCTATGAAATACCATGTGTTCTATGACTTCTCCTTCTAAATCGAGTAACGTTTCTATGGAAACGACAGGATTTTCTTTTGGGATACGACTATCTCCTTTCCGATTCACTATTCCTTCTTTACTGCATCCCTAGCACCGTCACGTTGACATATTAACACAGAAATTGCGGGGCAATGAAATACTATGTGTCGTATGACTTCTCCTTCTAAATCGAGTAACGTTTCTATGGAAACGACAGGATTTTCTTTTAGGATACGACTATCTTCCTTCCGATGCACTATTCCTTCTTTACTGCATCCCTCGCTCCCTCACAATGACGAATTAACAGAGAAATTGCGTCGCTATGAAATACTATGTGTTCTATGATTTCTACTTCTAAATCGAGTAACGTTTCTATGGAAACGACAGGATTTTCTTTTGGGATACGACTATCTCCTTTCCGATGCACTATTCTTTCTTCACTGCATCCCTAGCACCGTCACGTTGACATATTAACACAGAAATTGTGGGGCTATGAAATACTATGTGTTCTATGACTTCTCCTTCTAAATCGAGTAACATTTCTATGGAAACGACAGGATTTTCTTTTAGGATACGACTATCTCCCTTCCGATGCACTATTCCTTCTTTACTGCATCCCTCGCTCCCTCACAATAACGAATTAACACAGAAATTGCGTCGCTACGAAATACTATGTGTTCTATGATTTCTACTTCTAAATCGAATAACGTTTATATGGAAACGACAGGATTTGCTTTTGGGATACGACTATCTCCTTTCTGATGCACTATTCCTTCTTTACTGCATCCCTAGCACCGTCACGTTGACATATTAACACAGAAATTGCGGGGCTATGAAATACTATGTGTTCTATGACTTCTCCTTCTAAATCGAGTAACGTTTCTATGGAAACGACAGGATTTTCTTTTGGGATACGACTATCTTCTTTCCGATGCACTATTCCTTCTTTACTGCATCCCTAGCACCGTCACGTTGACATATTAACACAGAAATTGCGGGGCTATGAAATACTATGTGTTCTATGACTTCTCCTTCTAAATCGAGTTACGTTTCTATGGAAACGACAGGATTTTCTTTTAGGATACGACTATCTCCCTTCCGATGCACTATTCCTTCTTTACTGCATCCCTCGCTCCCTCACAATGACGAATTAACACAGAAATTGCGTCTCTATGAAATATTATGTGTTCTATGACTTCTCCTTCTAAATCGAGTAACGTTTCTATGGAAACGACAGGATTTTCTTTTGGGATACGACTATCTCCTTTCCGATGCACTATTCCTTCATTACTGCATCCCTAGCACCGTCACGTTGACATATTAACACAGAAATTGCGGCGCTATGAAATACTATGTGTACTATGGCTCCTCCTTCTAAATCGAGTAACGTTTCTATGGAAACGACAGGATTTTCTTTTAGGATACGACTATCTCCCTTCCGATGCACTATTCCTTCTTTACTGCATCCCTCGCTCCCTCACAATGACGAATTAACACAGAAATTGCGTCGCTATGAAATACTACGTGTTCTATGATTTCTACTTCTAAATCGAGTAACATTTCTATGGAAACGACAGAATTTTCTTTTGGGATACGGCTATCTCCTTTCCGATGCACTATTCCTTCTTTACTGCATCCCTAGCACCGTCACGTTGACATATTAACACAGAAATTGCGGGGCTATGAAATACTATGTGTTCTATGACTTCCCCTTCTAAATCGAGTAAATTTTCTATGGAAAAGACAGGATTTTCTTTTAGGATACGACTATCTCCCTTCCGATGCACTATTCCTTCTTTACTGCATCCCTCGCTCCCTCACAATGACGAATTAACACAGAAATTGCGTCGCTATGAAATACTATGTGTTCTATGATTTCTACTTCTAAATCGAGTAACGTTTCTATGGAAACGACAGGATTTTCTTTTGGAATACGACTATCTCCTTTCCGATGCACTATTCCTTCTTTACTGCATCCCTAGCACCGTCACGATGACATATTAACACAGAAATTCCAGGGCTATGAAATACTATGTGTTCTATGACTTCTCCTTCTAAATCGAGTAACGTTTCTATGGAAACGACAGGATTTTCTTTTAGGATACGACTATCTCCCTTCCGATGCACTATTCCTTCTTTACTGCATCCCTCGCTCCCTCACAATGACGAATTAACACAGATATTGCGTCGCTATGAAATACTACGTGTTCTATGATTTCTACTTCTAAATCGAGTAACATTTCTATGGAAACGACAGAATTTTCTTTTGGGATACGGCTATCTCCTTTCCGATGCACTATTCCTTCTTTACTGCATCCCTAGCACCGTCACGTTGACATATTAACACAGAAATTGCGGGGCTATGAAATACTATGTGTTCTATGACTTCTCCTTCTAAATCGAGTAAAGTTTCTATGGAAACGACAGGATTTTCTTTTACGATACGACTATCTCCCTTCCGATGCACTATTCCATCTTTACTGCATTCCTCGCTCCCTCACAATGACGAATTAACACAGAAATTGCGTCGCTACGAAATACTATGTGTTCTATGATTTCTACTTCTAAATCGAGTAACGTTTCTATGGAAACGACAGGATTTTCTTTTGGGATACGACTATCTCCTTTCCGATGCACTATTTCTTCTATACTGCATCCCTAGCACCGTCACGTTGACATATTAGCACAGAAATTGCGGGGCTATGAAATACTATGTGTTCTATGACTTCTCCTTCTAAATCGAGTAACGTTTCTATGGAAACGACAGGATTTTCTTTTAGGATACGACAATCTCCCTTCCGATGCACTATTCCTTCTTTACTGCATCCCTCGCTCCCTCACAATGACGAATTAACACAGAAATAGCGTCACTACGAAATACTATGTGTTCTATGATTTCTACTTCTAAATCGAGTAACGTTTATATGGAAACGACAGGATTCTCTTTTGGGATACGACTATCTCCTTTCCGATGCACTATTCCTTCTTTACTGCATCCCTAGCACCGTCACGTTGACATATTAACACAGAAATTGCGGGGCTATGAAATACTATGTGTTCTATGACTTCTCCTTCTAAATCGAGTAAAGTTTCTATGGAAACGACAGGATTTTCTTTTAAGATACGACTATCTCCCTTCCGATGCACTATTCCTTCTTTACTGCATCCCTCGCTCCCTCACAATGACGAATTAACACAGAAATTGCGTCGCTATGAAATACTATGTGTTCTATGATTTCTACTTCTAAATCGAGTAACGTTTCTATGGAAACGACAGGATTTTCTTTTGGAATACGACTATCTCCTTTCCGATGCACTATTCCTTCTTTACTGCATCCCTCGCTACATCACAATGACGAATCAACACAGATATTGCGTCGCTATGGAATACTATGTGTTCTATGATTTCTACTTCTAAATCGAGTAACGTTTCTATGGAAACGACAGGATTTTCTTTTGGGATACGACTATCTCCTTTCCGATGCACTATTCCTTCTTTACTGCATCCCTAGCACCGTCACGTTGACATATTAACACAGAAATTGCGTCGCTATGAAATACTATGTGTTCTATGACCTCTCCATCTAAATCGAGTTACGTTTCTATGGAAACCACAGGATTTTTTTTGGTATACGACTATCTCCTTTCCGATGCACTATTCCTTCTCTACTGCATCCTTCGCTCCCTCACATTGACGAATTAACACAGAAATTGCGTCGCTATGAAATACTACGGGTTCTATGACTTCTCCATCTAAATCGAGTAACGTTTCTATGCAAACGAAAGGATTTTCTTTTGGGATACGACTATCTCCTTTCCGATGCACTATTCCTTCTTTACTGCATCTCTCGCTCCCTCACATTGACGAATTAAAAGAGAAATTGCGTCGCTATGAAATATTATGGGTTCTATGACTTCTTCTTCTAAATCGAGTAACGTTTCAATGGAAACGACAGAATTTTCTTTTGGGATGTGAGTATCTCCATTCCGATGAAGTATTCCATCTTTACTGCATCCCTCGCTCACTCACATTGACGAATTAACACAGAAATTGCGTCGCTATGAAATACTATGTGTTCTATGATTTCTACTTCTAAATCGAGTAACGTTTCTATGGAAACGACAGGATTTTCTTTAGGGATACGACTATCTCCTTTCCGATGCACTATTCCTTCTGTACTGCATCCCTAGCACCGCCACGTTGACATATTAACACAGAAATTGCGTCGCTATGAAATACTATGTGTTCTATGATTTCTACTTCTAAATCGAGTAACGTTTCTATGGAAACGACAGGATTTTCTTTTGGGATACGACTATCTCCTTTCCGATGCACTATTCCTTCTTTACTGCATCCCTACCACCGTCACGTTGACATATTAACACAGAAATTGCGTCGCTATGAAATACTATGTGTTTATGACCTCTCCTTCTAAATCGAGTAACGTTTCTATGAAAACGACAGGATTTTCTTTTGGGATACGACTATCTCCTTTCCGATGCACTATTCCTTCTTTACTGCATCCCCCGCTCCCTCACAATGACGAATTAACACAGAAATTGCGTCGCTATGAAATACTATGTATTCTATGATTTCTACTTCTAAATCGAGTAACGTTTCTATGGAAACGACAGGATTTTCTTTTGGGATACGACTATCTCCTTTCCGATGCACTGTTCCTTCTTTACTGCATCCCTAGCACCGTCACGTTGACATATTAACACAGAAATTGCGTCGCTATGAAATACTATGTGTTCTATGACTTCTCCTTCTAAATCGAGTTACGTTTCTATGGAAACGACAGGATTTTCTTTTGGGATGCGACTATCTCCTTTCCGATGCACTATTCCTTCTTTACTGCAACCCTAGCACCGTCACGTTGACATATTAACACAGAAATTGCGTCGCTATGAAATACTATGTGTTCTATGATCTCTCCATCTAAATCGAGTTACGTTTCTATGGAAACGACAGGATTTTTTTTGGTATACGACTATCTCCTTTCCGATGCACTATTCCTTCTTTACTCGATCTCTCGCTCCCTCACATTGACGAATTAACACAGATATTGCGTCGCTATGAAATACTACGGGTTCTATGACTTCTCCATCTAAATCGAGTAACGTTTCTATGCAAACGAAAGGATTTTCTTTTGGGATACGACTATCTCCTTTACGATGCACTATTCACTCTTTACTGCATCCCTCGCACCCTCACATTGACGAATTAAAAGAGAAATTGCGTCGCTATGAAATACTATGGGTTCTATGACTTCTTCTTCTAAATCGAGTAACGTTTCAATGGAAACGACAGAATTTTTTTTTGGGATGTGGGTATCTCCATTCCGATGGAGTATTCCATCTTTACTGCATCCCTCGATCACTCACATTGACGAATTAACACAGAAATTGCGTCGCTATGAAATACTATGTGTTCTATGATTTCTACTTCTAAATCGAGTAACGTTTCTATGGAAACGACAGGATTTTCTTTAGGGATACGACTATCTCCTTTCCGATGCACTATTCCTTCTGTACTGCATCCCTAGCACCGCCACGTTGACATATTAACACAGAAATTGCGTCGCTATGAAATACTATGTGTTCTATGATTTCTACTTCTAAATCGAGTAACGTTTCTATGGAAACGACAGGATTTTCTTTTGGGATACGACTATCTCCTTTCCGATGCACTATTCCTTCTTTACTGCATCCCTACCACCGTCACGTTGACATATTAACACAGAAATTGCGTCGCTATGAAATACTATGTGTTTATGATCTCTCCTTCTAAATCGAGTAACGTTTCTATGAAAACGACTGGATTTTCTTTTGGGATACGACTATCTCCTTTCCGATGCACTATTCCTTCTTTACTGCATCCCCCGCTCCCTCACAATGACGAATTAACACAGAAATTGCGTCGCTATGAAATACTATGTGTTCTATGATTTCTACTTCTAAATCGAGTAACGTTTCTATGGAAACGACAGGATTTTCTTTTGGGATACGACTATCTCCTTTCCGATGCACTGTTCCTTCTTTACTGCATCCCTAGCACCGTCACGTTGACATATTAACACAGAAATTGCGTCGCTATGAAATACTATGTGTTCTATGACTTCTCCTTCTAAATCGAGTTACGTTTCTATGGAAACGACAGGATTTTCTTTTGGGATGCGACTATCTCCTTTCCGATGCACTATTCCTTCTTTACTGCATCCCTAGCACCGTCACGTTGACATATTAACACAGAAATTGCGTCGCTGTGAAATACTATGTGTTCTATGATCTCTCCATCTAAATCGAGTTACGTTTCTATGGAAACGACAGGATTTTTTTTGGTATACGACTATCTCCTTTCCGATGCACTATTCCTTCTTTACTGCATCTCTCGCTCCCTCACATTGACGAATTAACACAGATATTGCGTCGCTATGAAATACTACGGGTTCTATGACTTCTCCATCTAAATCGAGTAACGTTTCTATGCAAACGAAAGGATTTTCTTTTGGGATACGACTATCTCCTTTACGATGCACTATTCCTTCTTTACTGCATCCCTCGCACCCTCACATTGACGAATTAAAAGAGAAATTGCGTCGCTATGAAATACTATGGGTTCTATGACTTCTTCTTCTAAATCGAGTAACGTTTCAATGGAAACGACAGAATTTTTTTTTGGGATGTGAGTATCTCCATTCCGATGGAGTATTCCATCTTTACTGCATCCCTCGATCACTCACATTGACGAATTAACACAGAAATTGCGTCGCTATGAAATACTATGTGTTCTATGATTTCTACTTCTAAATCGAGTAACGTTTCTATGGAAACGACAGGATTTTCTTTAGGGATACGACTATCTCCTTTCCGATGCACTATTGCTTCTGTACTGCATCCCTAGCACCGTCATGTTGACATATTAACACAGAAATTGCGTCGCTATGAAATACTATGTGTTCTATGATTTCTACTTCTAAATCGAGTAACGTTTCTATGGAAACGACAGGATTTTCTTTAGGGATACGACTATCTCCTTTCCGATGCACTATTCCTTCTCTACTGCATCCCTCGCTCCCTCACATTGACGAATTAACACAGAAATTGCGTCGCTATGAAATACTACGGGTTCTATGACTTCTCCATCTAAATCGAGTAACGTTTCTATGCAAACGAAAGGATCTTCTTTTGGGATACGACTATCTCCTTTCTGATGCACTATTCCTTCTTTACTGCATCTCTCGCTCCCTCACATTGACGAATTAAAAGAGAAATTGCGTCGCTATGAAATATTATGGGTTCTATGACTTCTTCTTCTAAATCGAGTAACGTTTCAATGGAAACGACAGAATTTTCTTTTGGGATGTGAGTATCTCCATTCCGATGAAGTATTCCATCTTTACTGCATCCCTCGCTCACTCACATTGACGAATTAACACAGAAATTGCGTCGCTATGAAATACTATGTGTTCTATGATTTCTACTTCTAAATCGAGTAACGTTTCTATGGAAACGACAGGATTTTCTTTAGGGATACGACTATCTCCTTTCCGATGCACTATTCCTTCTGTACTGCATCCCTAGCACCGCCACGTTGACATATTAACACAGAAATTGCGTCGCTATGAAATACTATGTGTTCTATGATTTCTACTTCTAAATCGAGTAACGTTTCTATGGAAACGACAGGATTTTCTTTTGGGATACGACTATCTCCTTTCCGATGCACTATTCCTTCTTTACTGCATCCCTACCACCGTCACGTTGACATATTAACACAGAAATTGCGTCGCTATGAAATACTATGTTTTTATGACCTCTCCTTCTAAATCGAGTAACGTTTCTATGAAAACGACAGGATTTTCTTTTGGGATACGACTATCTCCTTTCCGATGCACTATTCCTTCTTTACTGCATCCCCCGCTCCCTCACAATGACGAATTAACACAGAAATTGCGTCGCTATGAACTACTATGTGTTCTATGATTTCTACTTCTAAATCGAGTAACGTTTCTATGGAAACGACAGGATTTTCTTTTGGGATACGACTATCTCCTTTCCGATGCACTGTTCCTTCTTTACTGCATCCCTAGCACCGTCACGTTGACATATTAACACAGAAATTGCGTAGCTATGAAATACTATGTGTTCTATGACTTCTCCTTCTAAATCGAGTTACGTTTCTATGGAAACGACAGGATTTTCTTTTGGGATGCGACTATCTCCTTTCCGATGCACTATTCCTTCTTTACTGCATCCCTAGCACCGTCACGTTGACATATTAACACAGAAATTGCGTCGCTGTGAAATACTATGTGTTCTATGATCTCTCCATCTAAATCGAGTTACGTTTCTATGGAAACGACAGGATTTTTTTTGGTATACGACTATCTCCTTTCCGATGCACTATTCCTTCTTTACTGCATCTCTCGCTCCCTCACATTGACGAATTAACACAGATATTGCGTCGCTATGAAATACTACTTGTTCTATGACTTCTCCATCTAAATCGAGTAACGTTTCTATGCAAACGAAAGGATTTTCTTTTGGGATACGACTATCTCCTTTACGATGCAGTATTCACTCTTTACTGCATCCCTCGCACCCTCACATTGACGAATTAAAAGAGAAATTGCGTCGCTATGAAATACTATGGGTTCTATGACTTCTTCTTCTAAATCGAGTAACGTTTCAATGGAAACGACAGAATTTTTTTTTGGGATGTGGGTATCTCCATTCCGATGGAGTATTCCATCTTTACTGCATCCCTCGATCACTCACATTGACGAATTAACACAGAAATTGCGTCGCTATGAAATACTATGTGTTCTATGATTTCTACTTCTAAATCGAGTAACGTTTCTATGGAAACGACAGGATTTTCTTTGGGGATACGACTATCTCCTTTCCGATGCACTATTCCTTCTGTACTGCATCCCTAGCACCGTCATGTTGACATATTAACACAGAAATTGCGTCGCTATGAAATACTATGTGTTCTATGATTTCTACTTCTAAATCGAGTAACGTTTCTATGGAAACGACAGGATTTTCTTTTGGGATACGACTATCTCCTTTCCGATGCACTATTCCTTCTTTACTGCATCCCTAGCACTGTCACGTTGACATATTACCACAGAAATTGCGGTGCTATGAAATACTATGTATTCTATGACTTCTCCTTCTAAATCGAGTAACGTTTCTATGGAAACGACAGGATTTCCTTTTAGGATACGACTATCTCCCTTCCGATGCACTATTCCTTCTTTACTGCTTCCCTCGCTCCCTCACAATGACGAATTAACACAGAAATTGCGTCGCTATGAAATACTATGTGTTCTATGATTTCTACTTCTAATTCGAGTAACGTTTCTATGGAAACGACAGGACTTTCTTTTGGGATACGACTATCTCCTTTCCGATGCACTATTCCTTCTTTACTGCAACCCTCGCTCCCTCACAATGACGAATTAACACAGAAATTGCGTCGCTATGAAATACTATGTGTTCTATGACTTCTCCTACTAAATAGAGTTACGTTTCTATGGAAACGACAGGATTTTATTTTGGTATACGACTATCTCCTTTCCGATGCACTATTCCTTCTTTACTGCATCCCTAGCACCGTCTCGTTGACATATTAACACAGAAAATGCGTCGCTGTGAAATACTATGTGTCCATGACCTCTCCTTCTAAATCGAGTAACGTTTCTATGGAAACGACAGGATTTTCTTTTGGGATACGACTATCTCCTTTCCGATGCACTGTTCCTTCTTTACTGCATCCCTAGCACCGTCACGTTGACATATTAACACAGAAATTGCGTCGCTATGAAATACTATGTGTCCATGACCTCTCCTTCTTAATCGAGTAACGTTTCTATGGAAACGACAGGATTTTCTTTTGGGATACGACTATCTCCTTTCCGATGCACTATTCCTTCTTTACTGCATCCCTAGCACCGTCACGTTGACATATTGACACAGAAATTGCGTCGCTATGAAATACTATGTGTCCATGACCTCTCCTTCTAAATCCAGTAACGTTTCTATGGAAACGACCGGATTTTCTTTTGGGATACGACTATCTCCTTTCCGATGCACTATTCCTTCTTTACTGCATCCCTAGCACCGTCACGTTGACATATTAACACAGAAATTGCGTCGCTATGAAATACTATGTGTTCTATGACTTCTCCTTCTAAATCGAGTTACGTTTCTATGGAAACGACAGGATTTTATTTTGGTATACGACTATCTCCTTTCCGATGCACTATTCCTTCTTTACTGCATCCCTAGCACGGTCACGTTGACATATTAACACAGAAATTGCGTCGCTACCAAATACTGTGTGTCCATGACCTCTCCTTCTAAATCGAATAACGTTTCTATGGAAACGACAGGATTTTCTTTTGGGATACGACTATCTCCTTTCCGATGCACTATTCCTTCTTTACTGCATCCCTAGCACCGTCACGTTGACATAATAACACAGATATTGCGTCGCTATGAAACACTATGTGTTCTATGACTTCTCCTTCTAAATCGAGTTACGTTTCTATGGAAACGACAGGATTTTCTTTTGGGATACGACTATCTCCTTTCCGATGCACTATTCCTTCTTTACTGCATCCCTCGCTCCCTCACAATGACGAATTAACACAGAAATTGCGTCGCTATAAAATTCCATGTGTTCTATGATTTCTCCTTCTAAATCGAGTAACGTTTCTATGTAAACGACAGGATTTTATTTTGGGATACGACTACCACCTTTCCGATGCACTATTCCTTCTTTACTGCATCCCTAGCACCGTCACGTTGACATATTAACACAGAAATTGCGTCGCTATGAAATACTATGTGTTCTATGACTTCTCCTTCTAAATCGAGTTACGTTTCTATGGAAACGACAGGATTATATTTTGGTATACGACTATTTCCTTTCCGATGCACCATTCCTTCTTTACTGCATCCCTAGCACCGTCTCGTTGACATATTAACACAGAAACTGCGTCGCTATGAAATACTATGTGTCCAAGACCTCTCCTTCTAAATCGAGTAACGTTTCTATGGAAACGACAGGATTATATTTTGGTATACGACTATCTCCTTTCCGATCCACTACTCTTTCTTTACTGCATCCCTAGCACCGTCACGTTGACATATTAACACAGAAATTGCGTCGCTATGAAATACTATATGTTCTATAACTTCTCCTTCTAAATCGAGTTACGTTTCTATGGAAACGACTGGATTTTATTTTGGTATACGACTATCTCCTTTCCGATGCACTATTCTTTCTTTACTGGATCCCTAGCACCGTCAAGTTGACATATTAACACAGTAATTGCGTCGCTATGAAATACTATGTGTTCTATGATTTCTATTTCTAAATCGAGTAACGTTTCTATGGAAACGACAGGATTTTATTTTGGGATACGACTATCTCCTTTCCGTTGCACTATTCCTTCTTTACTGCATCCCTCGCCCCTCACAATGACGAATTAACACAGAAATTGCGTCGCTATGAAATACTAGGTGTTCTATGATTTCTACTTCTGAATCGAGTAACGTTTCTATGGAAACACTGGATTTTCTTTTGGGATACGAGTATCTCCTTTCCGATGCACTATTCCTTCTTTACTGCATCCCTTGCACCGTCACGTTGACATATTAACACAGAAATTGCGGGGCTATGAAATACTATGTGTTCTATGACTTCTCCTTCTAAATCGAGTAACGTTTCTATGGAAACGAAATGATTTTCTTTTGGGATACGACTATCTCCTTTCCGATGCACTATTCCTTCTTTACTGCATTCCTCGCTCCCTCACAATGACGAATTAACACAGAAATTGCGTCGCTATGAAATACTATGTGTTCTATGATTTCTACTTCTAAATCGAGTAACGTTTCTATGGAAACGACAGGATTTTCTTTTGGGATACGACTATCTCCTTTCCGATGCACTGTTCCTTCTTTACTGCATCCCTAGCACCGTCACGTTGACATATTAACACAGAAATTGCGTCGCTATGAAATACTATGTGTTCTATGACTTCTCCTTCTAAATCGAGTTACGTTTCTATGGAAACGACAGGATTTTCTTTTGGGATACGACTATCTCCTTTCCGATGCACTATTCCTTCTTTACTGCATCCCTAGCACCGTCACGTTGACATATTAACACAGAAATTGCGTCGCTATGAAATACTGTGTGTTCTATGAACTCTCCATCTAAACCGAGTTACGTTTCTATGGCAACGACAGGATTTTTTTTGGTATACAACTATCTCCTTTCCGATGCACTATTCCTTCTCTACTGTATCCCTCGCTCCCTCACATTGACGAATTAACACAGAAATTGCGTCGCTATGAAATACTACGGGTTCTATGACTTCTCCATCTAAATCGAGTAACGTTTCTATGCAAACGAAAGGATTTTCTTTTGGGATACGACTATCACCTTTCCGATGCACTATTCCATCTTTACTGCATCTCTCGCTCCCTCACATTGACGAATTAACACAGAAATTGCGTCGCTATGAAATACTACGTGTTCTATGACTTCTCCATCTAAATCGAGTAACGTTTCTGTGCAAACGAAAGGATTTTCTTTTGGGATACGACTATCTCCTTTACGATGCACTATTGATTCTTTACTGCATCCCTCGCACCCTCACATTGACGAATTAAAAGAGAAATTGCGTCGCTATGAAATACTATTTGTTCTATGTTTTCTCCTTCTAAATCGAGTAAAGTTTCTATGTAAACGACAGGATTTGCTTTTGGGATACGACTATCTCCTTTCCGATGCACTATTCCTTCTTTACTGCATCCCTAGCACCGTCACGTTGACATATTAACACAGAAATTGCGTCGCTATGAAATACTATGTGTTCTATGATTTCTACTTCTAAATCGAGTAACGTTTCTATGGAAACGACAGGATTTTATTTTGGTATACAACTATCTCCTTTCCGATGCACTATTCCTTCTTTACTGCATCCCTAGCACCGTCACGTTGACATATTAACACAGAAATTGCGTCGCTATGAAATACTATGTGTTCTATGACTTCTCCATCTAAATCGAGTAACGTTTCTTTGGAAAAAACAGGATTTTATTTTGGTATACGACTATCTCCTTTCCGATGCACTATTCCTTCTTTACTGCATCCCTAGCACCGTCACGTTGACATAATAACACAGATATTGCGTCGCTATGAGATACTATGTGTTCTATGACTTCTCCTTCTAAATCGAGTAACGTTTCTATGGAAACGACAGGATTTTATTTTGGTATACGACTATCTCCTTTCCGATGCACTATCCCTTCTTTACTGCATCCCTAGCACCGTCACGTTGACATATTAACACAGAAATTTCGTCGCTATGAAATACTATGTGTCCAAGACCTCTCTTTCTAAATCTAGTAACGTTTCTATGGAAACGACAGGATTTTCTTCTGGGATACTACCATCTCCTTTCCGATGCACTATTCCTTCTTTACTGCATCCCTCGCCCCTCACAATGACGAATTAACACAGAAATTGCGTCGCTATGAAATACTAGGTGATCTATGATTTCTACTTCTAAATCGAGTAACGTTTCTATGGAAACGACAGGATTTTCTTTTGGGATACGAGTATCTCCTTTCCGATGCACTATTCCTTCTTTACTGCATCCCTAGCACTGTCACGTTGACATATTAACACAGAAATTGCGGGGCTATGAAATACTATGTGTTCTATGACTTCTCCTTCTAAATCGAGTAACGTTTCTATGGAAACGACAGGATTTTCTTTTGGGATACGACTATCTCCTTTCCGATGCACTATTCCTTCTTTACTGCATCCCTCGCTCCCTCACAATGACGGATTAACACAGAAATTTCGTCGCTATGAAATACTAGGTGTTCTATGATTTCTACTTCTAAATCGAGTAACGTTTCTATGGAAACGACAGGATTTCCTTTTGGGATACGACTATCTCGTTTCCGATGCACTATTCCTTCTTTACTGCATCCCTCGCTCCCTCACAATGACGAATTAACACAGAAATTGCGTCGCTATGAAATACTATGTGTTCTATGATTTCTCCTTCTAAATCGAGTAACGTTTCTATGGAAACGACAGGATTTCCTTTTAGGATACGACTATCTCCTTTACGATGCACTATTGATTCTTTACTGCATCCCTCGCACCCTCACATTGACGAAATAAAAGAGAAATTGCGTCACTATGAAATACTATGGGTTCTATGACTTCTTCTTCTAAATCGAGTAACGATTCAATGGAAACGACAGAATTTCCTTTTGGGATGTGAGTATCTCCATTCCGATGAAGTATTCCTTCTTTACTGCATCCCTCGCTCCCTCACATTGACGAATCAACACAGAAATTGCGTCGCTATGAAATACTATGTGTTATATGATTTCTACTTCTAAATCGAGTAACGTTTCTATGGAAACGACAGGATTTTATTTTGGTTTACGACTATCTCCTTTCCGATGCACTATTCCTTCTTTACTGCATCCCTAGCACCGTCACATTGACATATTAACACAGAAATTGCGTCGCTATGAAATACTATGTGTTCTATGACTTCTCCTTCAAAATCGAGTAACGTTTCTTTGGAAACGACAGGATTTTCTTTTGGTATACGACTATCTCCTTTCCGATGCACTATTCCTTCTTTACTGCATCCCTAGCACCGCCACGTTGACATAATAACACAGATATTGCGTCGCTATGAGATACTATGTGTTCTATGACTTCTCCTTCTAAATCGAGTTACGTTTCTATGGAAACGACAGGATTTTATTTTGGTATACGACTATCTCCTTTCCGATGCACTATTCCTTCTTTACTGCATCCCTAGCACCGTCACGTTGACATATTAACAAAGAAATTGCGTCGCTATGAAATACTATGTGTCCATGACCTCTCCTTCTTAATCGAGTAACGTTTATATGGATACGACAGGATTTTCTTTTGGGATACGACTATCTCCTTTCCGATGCACTACTCCTTCTTTACTGCATCCCTAGCACCGTCACGTTGACACATTAACACAGAAATTGCGTCGCTATGAAATACTATATGTTCTATGATTTCTCCTTCTAAATCGAGTTACGTTTCTATGGAAACGACAGGATTTTATTTTGGTATACGACTATCTCCTTTCCGATGCACTATTCCTTCTTTACTGGATCCCTAGCACCGTCAAGTTGACATATTAACACAGTAATTGCGTCGCTATGAAATACTATGTGTTCTATGATTTCTATTTCTAAATCGAGTAACGTTTCTATAGAAACGACAGGATTTTCTTTTGGGATACGACTATCTCCTTTCCGATGCACTATTCCTTCTTTACTGCATCCCTCGCCCCTCACAATGACGAATTAACACAGAAATTGCGTCGCTATGAAATACTAGGTGTTCTATGATTTCTACTTCTGAATCCAGTAACGTTTCTATGGAAACGACAGGATTTTCTTTTGGGATACGAGTATCTCCTTTCCGATGCACTATTCCTTCTTTACTGCAACCCTAGCACCGTTACGTTGACATATTAACACAGAAATTGCGGGGCTATGAAATACTATGTGTTCTATGAATTCTCCTTCTAAATCGAGTAACGTTTCTATGGAAACGACAGGATTTTTTTTGGGATACGACTATCTCCTTTCCGATGCACTATTCCTTCTTTACTGCATCCCTCGCTCCCTCACAATGACGAATTAACACAGAAATTGCGTCGCTATGAAATACTATGTGTTCTATGATTTCTACTTCTAAATCGAGTAACGTTTCTATGGAAACGACAGGATTTTCTTTTGGGATACGACTATCTCCTTTCCGATGCACTGTTCCTTCTTTACTGCATCCCTAGCACCGTCACGTTGACATATTAACACAGAAATTGCGTCGCAATCAACTACTATGTGTTCTATGACCTCTCCATCTAAATCGAGTTACGTTTCTATGGAAACGACAGGATTTTTTTTGGTATACGACTATCTCCTTTCCGATGCACTATTCCTTCTGTACTGCATCCCTCGCTCCCTCACATTGACGAATTAACACAGAAATTGCGTCGCTATGAAATACTACGGGTTCTATGATTTCTCCATCTAAATCGAGTAACGTTTCTATGCAAACGAAAGGATTTTCTTTTGCGATACGACTATCTCCTTTCCGATGCACTATTCCATCTTTACTGCATCTCTCGCTCCCTCACATTGACGAATTAACACAGAAATTGCGTCGCTATGAAATACTACGGGTTCTATGACTTCTCCATCTAAATCAAGTAACGTTTCTATGCAAACGAAAGGATTTTCTTTTGGGATACGACTATCTCCTTTACGATGCACTATTGATTCTTTACTGCATCCCTCGCACCCTCACATTGACGAATTAAAAGAGAAATTGCGTCACTATGAAATACTATGGGTTCTATGACTTCTCCTTCTAAATCTAGTAACGTTTCAATGGAAACGACAGAATTTCCTTTTGGGATGTGAGTATCTCCATTCCGATGAAGTATTCCTTCTTTACTGCATCCCTCGCACCCTCACATTGACGAATCAACACAGAAATTGCGTCGCTATGAAATACTATGTGTTCTATGATTTCTACTTCTAAATCGAGCAACGTTTCTATGGAAACGACAGGATTTTATTTTGGTATACGACTATCTCCTTTCCGATGCACTATTCCTTCTTTACTGCATCCCTAGCACCGCCACGTTGACAATAATAACACAGATATTTCGTCGCTATGAGATACTATGTGTTCTATGACTTCTCCTTCTAAATCGAGTTACGTTTCTATGGAAACGACAGGATTTTATTTTGGTATACGACCATCTCCTTTCCGATGCACTATTCCTTCTTTACTGCATCCCTAGCACCGTCACGTTGACATATTAACAAAGAAATTGCGTCGCTATGAAATACTATGTGTCCATGACCTCTCCTTCTTAATCGAGTAACGTTTATATGGAAACGACAGGATTTTCTTTTGGGATACGACTATCTCCTTTCCGATGCACTATTCCTTCTTTACTGCATCCCTAGCACCGTCACGTTGACATATTAACACAGAAATTGCGTCGCTATGAAATACTATGTGTCCATGACCTCTCCTTCTAAATCGAGTAATGTTTCTATGGAAACGACCAGATTTTCTTTTGGGATACGACTATCTCCTTTCCGATGCACTATTCCTTCTTTACTGCATCCCTAGCACCGTCACGTTCACATATTAACACAGAAATTGCGTCGCTATGAAATACTATGTGTTCTATGACTTCTCCTTCTAAATCGAGTTACGTTTCTATGGAAACGACAGGATTTTATTTTGGTATACGACTATCACCTTTCCGATGCACTATTCCTTCTTTCCTGCATCCCTAGCACGGTCACGCTGACATATTAACACAGAAATTGCGTCGCTAAGAAATACTGTGTGTCCATGACCTCTCCTTCTAAATCGAGTAACGTTTCTATGGAAACGACAGGATTTTCTTTTGGGATACGACTATCACCTTTCCGATGCACTATTCCTTCTTTACTGCATCGCTAGCACCGTCACGTTGACATATTAACACAGAAATTGCGTCGCTATGAAATACTATGTGTTCTATGACTTCTCCTTCTAAATCGAGTTACGTTTCTATGGAAACGACAGGATTTTCTTTTGGGATACGACTATCTCCTTTCCGATGCACTATTCCTTCTTTACTGCATCCCTCGCTCCCTCACAATGACGAATTAACACAAAAATTGCGTCGCTATGAAATACTATGTCTTCTATGATTTCTCCTTCTAAATCGAGTAACGTTTCTATGTAAACGACAGGATTTTCTTTTGGGATACGACTATCTCCTTTCCGATGCACTATTCCTTCTTTACTGCATCCCTAGCACCGTCACGTTGACATATTAACACAGAAATTGCGTCGCTATGAAATACTATGTGTTCTATGACTTCTCCTTCTAAATCGAGTTACGTTTCTATGGAAACGACAGGATTTTAATTTGGTATACGACTATTTCCTTTCCGATGCACCATTCCTTCTTTACTGCATCCCTAGCACCGTCTCGTTGACATATTAACACAGAAACTGCGTCGCTATGAAATACTATGTGTCCAAGACCTCTCCTTCTAAATCGAGTAACGTTTCTATGGAAACGACAGGATTTTCTTCTGGGATACTACTATCTCCTTTCCGACGCATTATTCCTTCTTTACTGCATCCCTCGCTCCCTCACAATGACGAATTAACACAGAAATTGCGTCGCTATGAAATACTATGTGTTCTATGATTTCTACTTCTAAATCGAGTAACGTTTCTATGGAAACGACAGGATTTTCTTTTGGGATTCGACTATCTCCTTTCCGATGCACTACTCCTTCTTTACTGCATCCCTAGCACCGTCACGTTGACATATTAACACAGAAATTGCGTCGCTATGAAATACTATATGTTCTATGACTTCTCCTTCTAAATCGAGTTACGTTTCTATGGAAACGACAGGATTTTATTTTGGTATACGACTATCTCCTTTCCGATGCACTATTCCTTCTTTACTGGATCCCTAGCACCGTCAAGTTGACATATTAACACAGTAATTGCGTCGCTATGAAATACTATGTGTTCTATGATTTCTATTTCTAAATCGAGTAACGTTTCTATGGAAACGACAGGATTTTCTTTTGGGATACGACTATCTCCTTTCCGATGCACTATTCCTTCTTTACTGCATCCCTCGCCCCTCACAATGACGAATTAATACAGAAATTGCGTCGCTATGAAATACTAGGTGTTCTATGATTTCTACTTCTGAATCGAGTAACGTTTCTATGGAAACGACAGGATATTCTTTTGGGATACGAGTATCTCCTTTCCGATGCACTATTCCTTCTTTACTGCATCCCTAGCACCGTCACGTTGACATATTAACACAGAAATTGCGGGGCTATGAAATACTATGTGTTCTATGAATTCTCCTTCTAAATCGAGTAACGTTTCTATGGAAACGACAGGATTTTTTTTGGGATACGACTATCTCCTTTCCGATGCACTATTCCTTCTTTACTGCATCCCTCGCTCCCTCACAATGACGAATTAACACAGAAATTGCGTCGCTATGAAATACTATGTGTTCTATGATTTCTACCTCTAAATCGAGTAACGTTTCTATGGAAACGACAGGATTTTCTTTTGGGATACGACTATCTCCTTTCCGATGCACTGTTCCTTCTTTACTGCATCCCTAGCACCGTCACGTTGACATATTAACACAGAAATTGCGTCGCAATCTAATACTATGTGTTCTATGACCTCTCCATCTAAATCGAGTTACGTTTCTATGGAAACGACAGGATTTTTTTTGGTATCCGACTATCTCCTTTCCGATGCACTATTCCTTCTGTACTGCATCCCTCGCTCCCTCACATTGACGAATTAACACAGAAATTACGTCGCTATGAAATACTACGGGTTCTATGATTTCTCCATCTAAATCGAGTAACGTTTCTATGCAAACGAAAGGATTTTCTTTTGCAATACGACTATCTCCTTTCCGATGCACTATTCCATCTTTACTGCATCTCTCGCTCCCTCACATTGACGAATTAACACAGAAATTGCGTCGCTATGAAATACTACGGGTTCTATGGCTTCTCCATCTAAATCGAGTAACGTTTCTATGCAAACGAAAGGATTTTCTTTTGGGATACGACTATCTCCTTTACGATGCACTATTGATTCTTTACTGCATCCCTCGCACCCTCACATTGACGAATTAAAAGAGAAATTGCGTCACTATGAAATACTATGGGTTCTATGACTTCTTCTTCTAAATCGAGTAACGTTTCAATGGAAACGACAGAATTTCCTTTTGGGATGTGAGTATCTCCATTCCGATGAAGTATTCCTTCTTTACTGCATCCCTCGCTCCCTCATATTGACGAATCAACACAGAAATTGCGTCGCTATGAAATACTATGTGTTCTATGATTTCTACTTCTAAATCGAGCAACGTTTCTATGGAAACGACAGGATTTTATTTTGGTATACGACTATCTCCTTTCCGATGCACTATTCCTTCTTTACTGCATCCCTAGCACCGTCACGCTGACATATTACACGGAAATTGCGTCGCTATGAAATACTATGTGTTCAATGACTGCTCCTTCTAAATCGAGTAACGTTTCTTTGGAAAGAACAGTATTTTATTTTGGTATACGACTATCTCCTTTCCGATGCACTATTCCTTCTTTACTGCTTCCCTAGCACCGTCACGTTGACATAATAACACAGATATTGCGTCGCTATGAGATACTATGTGTTCTATGACTTCTCCTTCTAAATCGAGTAACGTTTCAATGGAAACGACAGAATTTCCATTTGGGATGTGAGTATCTCCATTCCGATGAAGTATTCCTTCTTTACTGCATCCCTCGCTCCCTCACATTGACGAATCAACACAGAAATTGCGTCGCTATGAAATACTATGTGTCCATGACCTCTCCTTCTTAATCGAGTAACGTTTATATGGAAACGACAGGATTTTCTTTTGGGATACGACTATCTCCTTTCCGATGCACTATTCCTTCTTTACTGCATTCCTAGCACCGTCACGTTGACATATTAACACAGAAATTGCGTCGCTATGAAATACTATGTGTCCATGACCTCTCCTTCTAAATCGAGTAACGTTTCTATGGAAACGACCGGATTTTCTTTTGGGATACGACTATCTCCTTTCCGATGCACTATTCCTTCTTTACTGCATCCCTAGCACCGTCACGTTGACATATTAACACAGAAATTGCGTCGCTATGAAATACTATGTGTTCTATGATTTCTCCTTCTAAATCGAGTTACGTTTCTATGGAAACGACAGGATTTTATTTTGGTATGCGACTATCTCCTTTCCGATGCACTATTCCTTCTTTACTGCATCCCTAGCACGGTAACGTTGACATATTAACACAGAAATTGCGTCGCTACGAAATACTGTGTGTCCATGACCTCTCCTTCTAAATCGAGTAACGTTTCTATGGAAACGACAGGATTTTCTTTTGGGATACGACTATCTCCTTTCCGATGCACTATTCCTTCTTTACTGCATCCCTAGCACCGTCACGTTGACATATTAACACAGAAATTGCGTCGCTATGAAATACTATGTGTCCAAGACCTCTCCTTCTAAATCGAGTAACGTTTCTATGGAGACGACAGGATTTTCTTCTGGGATACTACTATCTCCTTTCCGATGCACTATTCCTTCTTTACTGCATCCCTCGCTCCCTCACAATGACGAATTAACACAGAAATTGCGTCGCTTTGAAATACTATGTGTTCTATGATTTCTACTTCTAAATCGAGTAACGTTTCTATGGAAACGACAGGATTTTCTTTTGGGATTCGACTATCTCCTTTCCGATGCACTACTCCTTCTTTACTGCATCCCTAGCACCGTCAAGTTGACATATTAACACAGAAATTGCGTCGCTATGAAATACTATGTGTCCATGACCTCTCCTTCTTAATCGAGTAACGTTTCTATGGAAACGACAGGATTTTCTTTTGGGATACGACTATCTCCTTTCCGATGCACTATTCCTTCTTTAGTGCATCCCTAGCACCGTCACGTTGACATATTAACACAGAAATTGCGTCGCTATGAAATACTATGTGTCCAAGACCTCTCCATCTAAATCGAGTAACGTTTCTATGGAAACGACAGGATTTTCTTCTGGGATACTACTATCTCCTTTCCGAAGCACTATTCCTTCTTTACTGCATCCCTCGCCCCTCACAATGACGAATTTACACAAAAATTGCGTCGCTATGAAATACTAGGTGTTCTATGATTTCTACTTCTAAATCGAGTAACGTTTCTATGGAAACGACAGGATTTTCTTTTGGGATACGAGTATCACTTTCCGATGCACTATTCCTTCTTTACTGCATCCCTAGCAACGTCACGTTGACATATTAACACAGAAATTGCGGGGCTATGAAATACTATGTGTTCTATGACTTCTCCTTCTAAATCGAGTAACGTTTCTATGGAAACGACAGGATTTTCTTTTGGGATACGACTATCTCCTTTCCGATGCACTATTCCTTCTTTACTGCATCCCTCGCTCCCTCACAATGACGAATTAACACAGAAATTGCGTCGCTATGAAATACTATGTGTTCTATGATTTCTACTTCTAAATCGAGTAACGTTTCTATGGAAACGACAGGATTTTCTTTTGGGATACGACTATCTCCTTTCCGGTTTCACTGTTCCTTCTTTACTGCATCCCTAGCACCGTCACGTTGACATATTAACACAGAAATTGCGTCGCTATGAAATACTATGTGTTCTATGACCTCTCCATCTAAATCGAGTTACGTTTCTATGGAAACGACAGGATTTTTTTTGGTATACGACTATCTCCTTTCCGATGCACTATTCCTTCTCTACTGCATCCCTCGCTCCCTCACATTGACGAATTAACACAGAAATTGCGACGCTATGAAATACTACGGGTTCTATGACTTCTCCATCTAAATCGAGTAACGTTTCTATGCAAACGAAAGGATTTTCTTTTGGGATACGACTATCTCCTTTACGATGCACTATTGATTCTTTACTGCATCCCTCGCAACCTCACATTGACGAATTAAAAGAGAAATTCCGTCACTATGAAATACTATGGGTTCCATGACTTCTTCTTCTAAATCGAGTAACGTTTCAATGGAAACGACAGAATTTCCTTTTAGGATGTGAGTATCTCCATTCCGATGAAGTATTCCTTCTTTACTGCATCCCTCGCTCCCTCATATTGACGAATCAACACAGAAATTGCGTCGCTATGAAATACTATGTGTTCTATGATTTCTGCTTCTAAATCGAGTAACGTTTCTATGAAAACGACAGGATTTTATTTTGGTATACGACTATCTCCTTTCCGATGCACTATTCCTTCTTTACTGCATCCCTAGCACCGTCACGTTGACATATTAACACAGAAATTGCGTCGCTATGAAATACTATGTGTTCAGTGACTGCTCCTTCTAAATCGAGTAACGTTTCTTTGGAAAGAAAAGGATTTTATTTTGGTATACGACTATCTCCTTTCCGATGCACTATTCCTTCTTTACTGCTTCCCTAGCACCGTCACGTTGACATATTAACACAGAAATTGCGTCGCTATGAAATACTATGTGTCCATGACCTCTCCTTCTTAATCGAGTAACGTTTCTATGGAAACGACAGGATTTTCTTTTGGGATACGACTATCTCCTTTCCGATGCACTATTCCTTCTTTACTGCATTCCTAGCACGGTCACGTTGACATATAAACACAGAAATTGCGTCGCTATGAAATACCATGTGTCCATGACCTCTCCTTCTAAATCGAGTAACGTTTCTATGGAAACGACCGGATTTTCTTTTGGGATACGACTATCTCCTTTCCGATGCACTATTCCTTCTTTACTGCATTCCTAGCACCGTCACGTTGACATATTAACACAGAAATTGCGTCGCTATGAAATACTATGTGTTCTTTGACTACTCCTTCTAAATCGAGTTACGTCACTATGGAAACGACAGGATTTTATTTTGGTATGCGACTATCTCCTTTCCGATGCACTATTCCTTCTTTACTGCATCCCTAGCACGGTAACGTTGACATATTAACACAGAAATTGCGTCGCTACGAAATACTGTGTGTCCATGACCTCTCCTTCTAAATCGAGTAACGTTTCTATGGAAACGACAGGATTTTCTTTTGGGATACGACTATCTCCTTTCCGATGCACTATTCCTTCTTTACTGCATCCCTAGCACCGTCACGTTGACATATTAAGACAGAAATTGCGTCGCTATGAAATACTATGTGTCCAAGTCCTCTCCTTCTAAATCGAGTAACGTTTCTATGGAAACGACAGGATTTTCCTCTGGGATACTACTATCTCCGTTTCGATGCACTATTCCTTCTTTACTGCATCCCTCGCTCCCTCACAATGACGAATTAACACAGAAATTGCGTCGCTATGAAATACTATGTGTTCTATGATTTCTACTTCTAAATCGAGTAACGTTTCTATGGAAACGACAGGATTTTCTTTTGGGATTCGACTATCTCCTTTCCGATGCACTACTCCTTCTTTACTGCATCCCTAGCACCGTCAAGTTGACATATTAACACAGAAATTGCGTCGCTATGAAATATTATGTGTCCATGACCTCTCCTTCTTAATCGAGTAACGTTTCTATGGAAACGACAGGATTTTCTTTTGGGATACGACTATCTCCTTTCCGATGCACTATTCCTTCTTTACTGCATTCCTAGCACCGTCACGTTGACATATTAACACAGAAATTGCGTCGCTATGAAATACTATGTGTCCATGACCTCTCCTTCTAAATCGAGTAACGTTTCTATGGAAACGACCGGATTTTCTTTTGGGATACGACTATCTCCTTTCCGATGCACTATTCCTTCTTTACTGCATCCCTAGCACCGTCACGTTGACATATTAACACAGAAATTGCGTCGCTATAAAATACTATGTGTCCAAGACCTCTCCTTCTAAATCCAGTAACGTTTCTATGGAAACGACAGGATTTTCTTCTGGGATACTACTATCTCTTTTCCGAAGCACTATTCCTTCTTTACTGCATCCCTCGCCCCTCACAATGACGAATTTACACAGAAATTGCGTCGCTATGAAATACTAGGTGTTCTATGATTTCTACTTCTAAATCGAGTAACGTTTCTATGGAAACGACAGGATTTTCTTTTGGGATACGAGTATCACTTTCCGATGCACTATTCCTTCTTTACTGCATCCCTAGCACCGTCACGTTGACATATTAACACAGAAATTGCGTCGCTATGAAATACTATGTGTCCATGACCTCTCCTTCTAAATCGAGTAACGTTTCTATGGAAACGACCGGATTTTCTTTTGGGATACGACTATCTCCTTTCCGATGCACTATTCCTTCTTTACTGCATCCCTAGCACCGTCACGTTGACATATTAACACAGAAATTGCGTCGCTATGAAATACTATATGTTCTATGACTTCTCCTTCTAAATCGAGTAACGTTTCTATGGAAACGACAGGATTTTCTTTTGGGATACGACTATCTCCTTTCCGATGCACTATTCCTTCTTTACTGCATCCCTCGCTCCCTCACAATGACGAATTAACACAGAAATTGCGTCGCTATGACATACCATGTGTTCTATGACTTCTCCTTCTAAATCGAGTTACGTTTCTATGGAAACGACAGGATTTTATTTTGGTATACGACTATTTCCTTTCCGATGCACTATTCCTTCTTTACTGCATCCCTAGCACCGTCTCGTTGACATATTAACACAGAAATTGCGTCGCTATGAAATACTATGTGTCCAAGACCTCTCCTTCTAAATCGAGTAACGTTTCTATGGAAACGACAGGATTTTATTTTGGTATACGACTATTTCCTTTCCGATGCACTATTCCTTCTTTACTGCATCCCTAGCACCGTCACGTTGACATATTAACACAGAAATTGCGTCGCTATGAAATACTATGTGTCCAAGACCTCTCCTTCTAAATCCAGTAACTTTTCTATGGAAACGACAGGATTTTCTTCTGGGATACTACTATCTCCTTTCCGAAGCACTATTCCTTCTTTACTGCATCCCTCGCCCCTCACAATGACGAATTTACACAGAAATGGCGTCGCTATGAAATACTAGGTGTTCTATGATTTCTACTTCTAAATCGAGTAACGTTTCTATGGAAACGACAGGATTTTCTTTTGGGATACGAGTATCACTTTCCGATGCACTATTCCTTCTTTACTGCATCCCTAGCACCGTCACGTTGACATATTAACACAGAAATTGCGTCGCTATGAAATACTATGTGTCCATGACCTCTCCTTCTAAATCGAGTAACGTTTCTATGGAAACGACCGGATTTTCTTTTGGGATACGACTATCTGCTTTCCGATGCACTATTCCTTCTTTACTGCATCCCTAGCACCGTCACGTTGACATATTAACACAGAAATTGCGTCGCTATGAAATACTATATGTTCTATGACTTCTCCTTCTAAATCGAGTAACGTTTCTATGGAAACGACAGGATTTTCTTTTGGGATACGACTGTCTCCTTTCCGATGCACTATTCCTTCTTTACTGCATCCCTCGCTCCCTCACAATGACGAATTAACACAGAAATTGCGTCGCTATGAAATACCATGTGTTCTATGACTTCTCCTTCTAAATCGAGTAACGTTTCTATGGAAACGACAGGATTTTTCTTTGGGATACGTCTATCTCCTTTCCGATGCACCATTCCTTCTTTTCTGCATCCCTCGCTCCCTCACAATGACGAATTAACACAGAAATTGCGTCGCTATGAAATACTATGTGTTCTATGATTTCTACTTCTAAATCGAGTAACTTTTCTATGGAAACGACAGGATTTTCTTTTGGGATACGACTATCTCCCTTCCGATGCACTATTCCTTCTTTACTGCATCCGTCGCTCCCTCACAATGACCAATTAACACAGAAATTGCGTCGCTATGAAATACTATGTGTCCATGACCTCTCCTTCTAAATCGAGTAACGTTTCTATGGAAACGACCGGATTTTCTTTTGGGATCCGACTATCTCCTTTCCGATGCACTATTCCTTCTTTACTGCATTCCTAGCACCGTCACGTTGACATATTAACACAGAAATTGCGTCGCTATGAAATACTATGTGTTCTTTGACTTCTCCTTCTAAATCGAGTTACGTCACTATGGAAACGACAGGATTTTATTTTGGTATGCGACTATCTCCTTTCCGATGCACTATTCCTTCTTTACTGCATCCCTAGCACGGTAACGTTGACATATTAACACAGAAATTGCGTCGCTACGAAATACTGTGTGTCCATGACCTCTCCTTCTAAATCGAGTAACGTTTCTATGGAAACGACAGGATTTTCTTTTGGGATACGACTATCTCCTTTCCGATGCACTATTCCTTCTTTACTGCATCCCTAGCACCGTCACGTTGACATATTAAGACAGAAATTGCGTCGCTATGAAATACTATGTGTCCAAGTCCTCTCCTTCTAAATCGAGTAACGTTTCTATGGAAACGACAGGATTTTCCTCTGGGATACTACTATCTCCGTTTCGATGCACTATTCCTTCTTTACTGCATCCCTCGCTCCCTCACAATGACGAATTAACACAGAAATTGCGTCGCTATGAAATACTATGTGTTCTATGATTTCTACTTCTAAATCGAGTAACGTTTCTATGGAAACGACAGGATTTTCTTTTGGGATTCGACTATCTCCTTTCCGATGCACTACTCCTTCTTTACTGCATCCCTAGCACCGTCAAGTTGACATATTAACACAGAAATTGCGTCGCTATGAAATATTATGTGTCCATGACCTCTCCTTCTTAATCGAGTAACGTTTCTATGGAAACGACAGGATTTTCTTTTGGGATACGACTATCTCCTTTCCGATGCACTATTCCTTCTTTACTGCATTCCTAGCACCGTCACGTTGACATATTAACACAGAAATTGCGTCGCTATGAAATACTATGTGTCCATGACCTCTCCTTCTAAATCGAGTAACGTTTCTATGGAAACGACCGGATTTTCTTTTGGGATACGACTATCTCCTTTCCGATGCACTATTCCTTCTTTACTGCATCCCTAGCACCGTCACGTTGACATATTAACACAGAAATTGCGTCGCTATGAAATACTATGTGTCCAAGACCTCTCCTTCTAAATCCAGTAACGTTTCTATGGAAACGACAGGATTTTCTTCTGGGATACTACTATCTCCTTTCCGAAGCACTATTCCTTCTTTACTGCATCCCTCGCCCCTCACAATGACGAATTTACACAGAAATTGCGTCGCTATGAAATACTAGGTGTTCTATGATTTCTACTTCTAAATCGAGTAACGTTTCTATGGAAACGACAGGATTTTCTTTTGGGATACGAGTATCACTTTCCGATGCACTATTCCTTCTTTACTGCATCCCTAGCACCGTCACGTTGACATATTAACACAGAAATTGCGTCGCTATGAAATACTATGTGTCCATGACCTCTCCTTCTAAATCGAGTAACGTTTCTATGGAAACGACCGGATTTTCTTTTGGGATACGACTATCTCCTTTCCGATGCACTATTCCTTCTTTACTGCATTCCTAGCACCGTCACGTTGACATATTAACACAGAAATTGCGTCGCTATGAAATACTATATGTTCTATGACTTCTCCTTCTAAATCGAGTAACGTTTCTATGGAAACGACAGGATTTTCTTTTGGGATACGACTATCTCCTTTCCGATGCACTATTCCTTCTTTACTGCATCCCTCGCTCCCTCACAATGACGAATTAACACAGAAATTGCGTCGCTATGAAATACCATGTGTTCTATGACTTCTCCTTCTAAATCGAGTTACGTTTCTATGGAAACGACAGGATTTTATTTTGGTATACGACTATTTCCTTTCCGATGCACTATTCCTTCTTTACTGCATCCCTAGCACCGTCTCGTTGACATATTAACACAGAAATTGCGTCGCTATGAAATACTATGTGTCCAAGACCTCTCCTTCTAAATCGAGTAACGTTTCTATGGAAACGACAGGATTTTATTTTGGTATACGACTATTTCCTTTCCGATGCACTATTCCTTCTTTACTGCATCCCTAGCACCGTCACGTTGACATATTAACACAGAAATTGCGTCGCTATGAAATACTATGTGTCCAAGACCTCTCCTTCTAAATCCAGTAACGTTTCTATGGAAACGACAGGATTTTCTTCTGGGATACTACTATCTCCTTTCCGAAGCACTATTCCTTCTTTACTGCATCCCTCGCCCCTCACAATGACGAATTTACACAGAAATTGCGTCGCTATGAAATACTAGGTGTTCTATGATTTCTACTTCTAAATCGAGTAACGTTTCTATGGAAACGACAGGATTTTCTTTTGGGATACGAGTATCACTTTCCGATGCACTATTCCTTCTTTACTGCATCCCTAGCACCGTCACGTTGACATATTAACACAGAAATTGCGTCGCTATGAAATACTATGTGTCCATGACCTCTCCTTCTAAATCGAGTAACGTTTCTATGGAAACGACCGGATTTTCTTTTGGGATACGACTATCTCCTTTCCGATGCACTATTCCTTCTTTACTGCATCCCTAGCACCGTCACGTTGACATATTAACACAGAAATTGCGTCGCTATGAAATACTATATGTTCTATGACTTCTCCTTCTAAATCGAGTAACGTTTCTATGGAAACGACAGGATTTTCTTTTGGGATACGACTATCTCCTTTCCGATGCACTATTCCTTCTTTACTGCATCCCTCGCTCCCTCACAATGACGAATTAACACAGAAATTGCGTTGCTATGAAATACCATGTGTTCTACGACTTCTCCTTCTAAATCGAGTAACGTTTCTATGGAAACGACAGGATTTTTTTTTGGGATACGTCTATCTCCTTTCCGATGCACCATTCCTTCTTTACTGCATCCCTCGCTCCCTCACAATGACGAATTAACACAGAAATTGCGTCGCTATGAAATACTATGTGTTCTATGATTTCTACTTCTAAATCGAGTAACTTTTCTATGGAAACGACAGGATTTTCTTTTGGGATACGGCTATCTCCCTTCCGATGCACTATTCCTTCTTTACTGCATCCGTCGCTCCCTCACAATGACCAATTAACACAGAAATTGCGTCGCTATGAAATACTATGTGTTCTATGATTTCTACTTCTAAATCGAGTAACGTTTATATGGAAACGACAGGATTTTCTTTTGGGATACGACTATCTCCTTTCCGATGCACTATTCCTTCTTTACTGCATCCCTAGCACCGTTACGTTGACATATTAACCTCAGAAATTGCGGGGCTATGAAATACCATGTGTTGTATGACTTCTCCGTCTAAATCGAGTAACGTTTCTATGGAAACGACAGGATTTTCTTTTGGGATACGACTATCTCCTTTCCGATGCACTATTCCTTCTTTACTGCATCCCAGCACCGTCACGTTGACATATTAACACAGAAATTGCGTCGCTATGAAATACTATGTGTCCATGACCTCTCCTTCTAAATTGAGTAACGTTTCTATGGAAACGACAGGATTTTCTTTTGGGATACGACTATCTCCTTTCCGATGCACTATTCCTTCTTTACTGCATCCCTAGCACCGTCACGTTGACATATTAACACAGAAATTGCGGGGCTATGTAATACTATGTGTTCTATGACTTCTTCTTCTAAATCGAGTAACGTTTCTGTGGAAACGACAGGATTTTCTTTTAGGATACGACTATCTCCCTTTCGATGCACTATTCCTTCTTTACTGCGTCCCTCGCTCCCTCACAATGACGAATTAACACAGAAATTGCGTCGCTATGAAATACTATGTGTTCTATGATTTCTACTTCTAAATCGAGTAACGTTTCTATGGAAACGACAGGATTTTCTTTTGGGATACGACTATCTCCTTTCCGATGCACTATTCCTTCTTTACTGCATCCCTAGCACCGTCACGTTGACATATTAACACAGAAATTGCGGGGCTATGAAATACTATGTGTTCTATGACTTCTCCTTCTAAATCGAGTTACGTTTCTATGGAAACGACAGGATTTTCTTTTAGGATACGACTATCTCCCTTCCGATGCACTATTCCTTCGTTACTGCATCCCTCGCTCCCTCACAATGACGAACTTTAGAACATGTCTTTTGCTCGAGTATCATGTCGTTTTTGGAAACTCAGAATCTACTATGTAGGAATCAACATGGATTCCGGAAACAGCGATCGTGTGAAACCCAACTCGCGTTATTTGTTCATGAAACCCAGAAAATATTAGATACAGGCTCCCAGGTAGATGCCATTTTCCTTGACTTCCGGAAGGCGTTCGATACAGTTCCGCACTGTCGTCTGATAAACAAAGTAAGAGCCTACGGAATATCAGACCAGCTGTGTGGCTGGATTGAAGAGTTTTTAGCAAACAGAACACAGCATGTTGTTCTCAATGGAGAGACATCTACAGACGTTAAAGTAACCTCTGGCGTGCCACAGGGGAGTGTTATGGGACCATTGCTTTTCACAATATATATAAATGACCTAGTAGATAGTGTCGGAAGTTCCATGCGGCTTTTCGCGGATGATGCTGTAGTATACAGAGAAGTTGCAGCATTAGAAAATTGTAGCGAAATGCAGGAAGATCTGCAGCGGATAGACACTTGGTGCAGGGAGTGGCAACTGACCCTTAACATAGACAAATGTAATGTATTGCGAATACATAGAAAGAAGGATCCTTTACTGTATGATTATATGATAGCGGAACAAACACTGGTAGCAGTTACTTCTGTAAAATATCTGGGAGTATGCGTGCGGAACGATTTGAAGTGGAATGATCATATAAAATTAATTGTTGGTAAGGCGGGTACCAGGTTGAGATTCATTGGGAGAGTCCTTAGAAAATGTAGTCCATCAACAAAGGAGGTGGCTTACAAAACACTCGTTCGACCTATACTTGAGTATTGCTCATCAGTGTGGGATCCGTACCAGATCGGGTTGACGGAGGAGATAGAGAAGATCCAAAGAAGAGCGGCGCGTTTCGTCACAGGGTTATTTGGTAACCGTGATAGCGTTACGGAGATGTTTAACAAACTCAAGTGGCAGACTCTGCAAGAGAGGCGCTCTGCATCGCGGTGTAGCTTGCTCGCCAGGTTTCGAGAGGGCGCGTTTCTCGATGAGGTATCGAATATATTGCTTCCCCCTACTTATACCTCCCGAGGAGATCACGAATGTAAAATTAGAGAGATTAGAGCGCGCACAGAGGCTTTCAGACAGTCGTTCTTCCCGCGAACCATACGCGACTGGAACAGGAAAGGGAGATAATGACAGTGGCACGTAAAGTGCCCTCCGCCACACACCGTTGGGTGGCTTGCGGAGTATTAATGTAGATGTAGATGTAGATGTAACACAGAAATTGCGTCGCTATGAAATACTATGTGTTCTATGACTTCTCCTTCTAAATCGAGTAACGTTTCTTTGGAAACGACAGGATTTTCTTTTGGGATACGACTATCTCCTTTCCGATGCACTATTCCTTCTTTACTGCATCCCTAGCACCGTCACGTTGATATATTAACACAGAAATTGCGGGGCTATGAAATACAATGTGTTCTATGACTTCTCCTTATAAATCGAGTAACGTTTCTATGGAAACGACAGGATTTTCTTTTGGGATACGACTATCTTCTTTCCGATGCACTATTCCTTCTTTACTGCATCCCTAGCACCGTCACGTTGACATATTAACACGGAAATTGCGGGGCTATGAAATAGTATGTGTTCTATGACTTCTCCTTCTAAATCGAGTAACGTTTCTATGGAAACGACAGGATTTTCTTTTGGGATACGACTATCTCCTTTCCGATGCACTATTCCTTCTTTACTGCATCCGTCGCTCCCTCACAATGACGAATTAACACAGACATTGCGTCGCTATGAAATACTATGTGTTCTATGATTTCTACTTCTAAATCGAGTAACGTTTCTATGGAAACGACAGGATTATCTTTTGGGATACGACTATCTCCTTTCCGATGCACTATTCCTTCTTTACTGCATCCCTAGCACCGTCACGTTGACATATTAACCTCAGAAACTGCGGGGCTATGATATACTATGTGTTCTATGACTTCTCCTTCTAAATCGAGTAACGTTTCTATGGAAACGACAAGATTTTCTTTTAGGATACGACTATCTCCCTTCCGATGCACTATTCCTTCTTTACTGCATCCCTCGCTCCAAGACAATGACGAATTAACACAGAAATTGCGTCGCAATGAAATACTATGTGTTCTATGATTTCTACTTCTAAATCGAGTAACGTTTCTATGGAAACGACAGGATTTTTTTTGGGATACGACTATCTCCTTTCCGGTGCACTATTCCTTCTTTACTGCATCCCTAGCACAGTCCCGTTGACATATTAACATAGAAATTGCGGGGCTATGAAATACTATGTGTTCTATGACTTCTCCTTCTAAATCGAGTAACGTTTCTATGGAAACGACAGGATTTTCTTTTAGGATACGACTATCTCCCTTCCGATGTACTATTCCTTATTTACTGCATCCCTCGCTCCCTCACAATGACGAATTAACACAGAAATTGCGTCGCTATGAAATACTATGTGTTCTATAATTTCTACTTCTAAATCGAGTAACGTTTCTATGGAAACGACAGGATTTTCTTTTGGGATACGACTAACTCCTTTCCGATGCACTATTCCTTCTTTACTGCATCCCTAGCACCGTCACGTTGACATATTAACACAGAAATTGCGGGGCGATGAAATACTATGTGTTCTATGACTTCTCCTTCTAAATCGGGTAACGTTTCTATGGAAACGACAGGATTTTCTTTTAGGATACGACTATCTCCCTTCCGATGCACTATTCCTTCTTTACTGCATCCCTCGCTCCCTCACAATGACGAATTAACACAGAAATTGCGTCGCTATGAAATACTATGTGTTCTATGACTTCTCCTTCTAAATCGAGTAACGTTTCTATGGAAACGACAGGATTTTCTTTTAGGATACGACTATCTCCTTTCCGATGCACTATTCCTTCTTTACTGCATCCCTAGCACCGTCACGTTGACATATTAACACAGAAATTGCGTCGCTATGAAATACTATGTGTTCTATGACTTCTCCCTCTAAATCGAGTTACGTTTCTATGGAAACGACAGGATTTTCTTTTGGGATACGACTATCTCCTTTCCGATGCACTTTTCCTTCTTTACTGCATCCCTAGCACCGTCAAGTTGACATATTAACACAGTAATTGCGTCGCTATGATATACTATGTGTTCTATGATTTCTATATCTAAATCGAGTAACGTTTCTATGGAAACGACAGGATTTTCTTTTGGGATACGACATCTCCTTTCCGATGCACTATTCCTTCTTTACTGCATCCCTCGCCCCTCACAATGACGAAGTAACACAGAAATTGCGTCGCTATGAAATACTAGGTGTTCTATGATTTCTAATTCTAAATCGAGTAACGTTTCTATGGAAACGACAGGATTTTCTTTGGGATATGAGTATCTCCTTTCCGATGTACTATTCCTTCTTTACTGCATCCCTAGCACCGTCACGTTGACATATTAACACAGAAATTGCGGGGCTACGAAATACTATGTGTTCTATGACTTCTCCTTCTAAATCGAGTAACGTTTCTATGGAAACGACAGGATTTTCTTTTGGGATACGACTATCTCCTTTCCGATGCACTATTCCTTCTTTACTGCATCCCTAGCACCGTCACGTTGACATATTAACCTCAGAAATTGCGGGGCTATGAGATACTATGTGTTCTATGACTTCTCCGTCTAAATCGAGTAACGTTTCTATGGAAACGACAGGATTTTCTTTTGGGATACGACTATCTCCTTTCCGATGCACTATTCCTTCTTTACTGCATCCCTAGCACCGTCACGTTGACATATTAACACAGAAATTGCGTCGCTATGAAATACTATGTGTTCAATGACTTCTCCTTCTAAATCGTGTTACGTTTCTATGGAAACGACAGGATTTTATTTTGGTGTACGACTATCTCCTTTACGATGCACTATTCCTTCTTTACTGCATCCCTAGCACCGTTACGTTGACATATTAACCTCAGAAATTGCGGGGCTATGAAATACCATGTGTTCTATGACTTCTCCGTCTAAATCGAGTAACGTTTCTATGGAAACGACAGGATTTTCTTTTGGGATACGACTATCTCCTTTCCGATGCACTATTCCTTCTTTACTGCATCCCAGCACCGTCACGTTGACATATTAACACAGAAATTGCGTCGCTATGAAATACTATGTGTCCAAGACCTCTCCTTCTAAATCGAGTAACGATTCTATGGAAACGACAGGATTTTCTTTTGGGATACTACTATCTCCTTTCCGATGCACTATTCCTTCTTTACTGCATCCCTCGCTCCCTCACAATGACGAATTAACACAGAAATTGCGTCGCTATGAAATACTACGTGTTCTATGATTTCTACTTCTAAATCGAGTAACGTTTCTATGGAAACGACAGGATTTTCTTTTGGGATACGACTATCTCCTTTCCGATGCTCTATTCGTTCTTTACTGCATCCCTAGCACCGTCACGTTGACATATTAACACAGAAATTGCGGGGCTATGAAATACTATGTGTTCTATGACTTCTCCTTCTAAATCGAGTAACGTTTCTATGGAAACGACAAGATTTTCTTTTAGGATACGACTATCTCCCTTCCGATGCACTATTCCTTCTTTACTGCATCCCTCGCTCCAAGACAATGACGAATTAACACAGAAATTGCGTCGCAATGAAATACTATGTGTTCTATGATTTCTACTTCTAAATCGAGTAACGTTTCTATGGAAACGACAGGATTTTTTTTGGGATACGACTATCTCCTTTCCGGTGCACTATTCCTTCTTTACTGCATCCCTAGCACAGTCCCGTTGACATATTAACATAGAAATTGCGGGGCTATGAAATACTATGTGTTCTATGACTTCTCCTTCTAAATCGAGTAACGTTTCTATGGAAACGACAGGATTTTCTTTTAGGATATGACTATCTCCCTTCCGATGCACTATTCCTTATTTACTGCATCCCTCGCTCCCTCACAATGACGAATTAACACAGAAATTGCGTCGCTATGAAATACTATGTGTTCTATAATTTCTACTTCTAAATCGAGTAACGTTTCTATGGAAACGACAGGATTTTCTTTTGGGATACGACTAACTCCTTTCCGATGCACTATTCCTTCTTTACTGCATCCCTAGCACCGTCACGTTGACATATTAACACAGAAATTGCGGGGCGATGAAATACTATGTGTTCTATGACTTCTCCTTCTAAATCGGGTAACGTTTCTATGGAAACGACAGGATTTTCTTTTAGGATACGACTATCTCCCTTCCGATGCACTATTCCTTCTTTACTGCATCACTCGCTCCCTCACAATGACGAATTAACACAGAAATTGCGTCGCTATGAAATACTATGTGTTCTATGACTTCTCCTTCTAAATCGAGTAACGTTTCTATGGAAACGACAGGATTTTCTTTTAGGATACGACTATCTCCTTTCCGATGCACTATTCCTTCTTTACTGCATCCCTAGCACCGTCACGTTGACATATTAACACAGAAATTGCGTCGCTATGAAATACTATGTGTTCTATGACTTCTCCCTCTAAATCGAGTTACGTTTCTATGGAAACGACAGGATTTTCTTTTGGGATACGACTATCTCCTTTCCGATGCACTTTTCCTTCTTTACTGCATCCCTAGCACCGTCAAGTTGACATATTAACACAGTAATTGCGTCGCTATGATATACTATGTGTTCTATGATTTCTATATCTAAATCGAGTAACGTTTCTATGGAAACGACAGGATTTTCTTTTGGGATACGACATCTCCTTTCCGATGCACTATTCCTTCTTTACTGCATCCCTCGCCCCTCACAATGACGAAGTAACACAGAAATTGCGTCGCTATGAAATACTAGGTGTTCTATGATTTCTAATTCTAAATCGAGTAACGTTTCTATGGAAACGACAGGATTTTCTTTGGGATATGAGTATCTCCTTTCCGATGTACTATTCCTTCTTTACTGCATCCCTAGCACCGTCACGTTGACATATTAACACAGAAATTGCGGGGCTACGAAATACTATGTGTTCTATGACTTCTCCTTCTAAATCGAGTAACGTTTCTATGGAAACGACAGGATTTTCTTTTGGGATACGACTATCTCCTTTCCGATGCACTATTCCTTCTTTACTGCATCCCTAGCACCGTCACGTTGACATATTAACCTCAGAAATTGCGGGGCTATGAGATACTATGTGTTCTATGACTTCTCCGTCTAAATCGAGTAACGTTTCTATGGAAACGACAGGATTTTCTTTTGGGATACGACTATCTCCTTTCCGATGCACTATTCCTTCTTTACTGCATCCCTAGCACCGTCACGTTGACATATTAACACAGAAATTGCGTCGCTATGAAATACTATGTGTTCAATGACTTCTCCTTCTAAATCGTGTTACGTTTCTATGGAAACGACAGGATTTTATTTTGGTGTACGACTATCTCCTTTACGATGCACTATTCCTTCTTTACTGCATCCCTAGCACCGTTACGTTGACATATTAACCTCAGAAATTGCGGGGCTATGAAATACCATGTGTTCTATGACTTCTCCGTCTAAATCGAGTAACGTTTCTATGGAAACGACAGGATTTTCTTTTGGGATACGACTATCTCCTTTCCGATGCACTATTCCTTCTTTACTGCATCCCAGCACCGTCACGTTGACATATTAACACAGAAATTGCGTCGCTATGAAATACTATGTGTTCAAGACCTCTCCTTCTAAATCGAGTAACGATTCTATGGAAACGACAGGATTTTCTTTTGGGATACTACTATCTCCTTTCCGATGCACTATTCCTTCTTTACTGCATCCCTCGCTCCCTCACAATGACGAATTAACACAGAAATTGCGTCGCTATGAAATACTATGTGTTCTATGATTTCTACTTCTAAATCGAGTAACGTTTCTATGGAAACGACAGGATTTTCTTTTGGGATTCGACTATCTCCTTTCCGATGCACTATTCCTTCTTTACTGCATCCCTAGCACCGTCACGTTGACATATTAACACAGATATTGCGGGGCTATGAAATACTATGTGTTCTATGACTTCTCCTTCTAAATTGAGTAACGTTTCTATGGAAACGACAGGATTTTCTTTTGGGATACGACTATCTCCTTTCCGATGCACTGTGCCTTCTTTACTGCATCCCTAGCACCGTCACGTTGACATATTAACACAGAAATTGCGGGGCTATGTAATACTATGTGTTCTATGACTTCTTCTTCTAAATCGAGTAACGTTTCTATGGAAACGACAGGATTTTCTTTTAGGATACGACTATCTCCCTTTCGATGCACTATTCCTTCTTTACTGCGTCCCTCGCTCCCTCACAATGACGAATTAACACAGAAATTGCGTCGCTATGAAATACTATGTGTTCTATGATTTCTACTTCTAAATCGAGTAACGTTTCTATGGAAACGACAGGATTTTCTTTTGGGATACGACTATCTCCTTTCCGATGCACTATTCCTTCTTTACTGCATCCCTAGCACCGTCACGTTGACATATTAACACAGAAATTGCGGGGCTATGAAATACTATGTGTTCTATGACTTCTCCTTCTAAATCGAGTTACGTTTCTATGGAAACGACAGGATTTTCTTTTAGGATACGACTATCTCCCTTCCGATGCACTATTCCTTCGTTACTGCATCCCTCGCTCCCTCACAATGACGAATTAACACAGAAATTGCGTCGCTATGAAATACTATGTGTTCTATGACTTCTCCTTCTAAATCGAGTAACGTTTCTTTGGAAACGACAGGATTTTCTTTTGGGATACGACTATCTCCTTTCCGATGCACTATTCCTTCTTTACTGCATCCCTAGCACCGTCACGTTGATATATTAACACAGAAATTGCGGGGCTATGAAATACTATGTGTTCTATGACTTCTCCTTATAAATCGAGTAACGTTTCTATGGAAACGACAGGATTTTCTTTTGGGATACGACTATCTTCTTTCCGATGCACTATTCCTTCTTTACTGCATCCCTAGCACCGTCACGTGGACATATTAACACGGAAATTGCGGGGCTATGAAATAGTATGTGTTCTATGACTTCTCCTTCTAAATCGAGTAACGTTTCTATGGAAACGACAGGATTTTCTTTTGGGATACGACTATCTCCTTTCCGATGCACTATTCCTTCTTTACTGCATCCGTCGCTCCCTCACAATGACGAATTAACACAGACATTGCGTCGCTATGAAATACTATGTGTTCTATGATTTCTACTTCTAAATCGAGTAACGTTTCTATGGAAACGACAGGATTTTCTTTTGGGATACGACTATCTCCTTTCCGATGCACTATTCCTTCTTTACTGCATCCCTAGCACCGTCACGTTGACATATTAACCTCAGAAACTGCGGGGCTATGATATACTATGTGTTCTATGACTTCTCCTTCTAAATCGAGTAACGTTTCTATGGAAACGACAGGATTTTCTTTTAGGATACGACTATCTCCCTTCCGATGCACTTTTCCTTCTTTACTGCATCCCTCGCTCCCTCACAATGACGAATTAACACAGAAATTGCGTCGCTATGAAATACTACGTGTTCTATGATTTCTACTTCTAAATCGAGTAACGTTTCTATGGAAACGACAGGATTTTCTTTTGGGATACGACTATCTCCTTTCCGATGCTCTATTCGTTCTTTACTGCATCCCTAGCACCGTCACGTTGACATATTAACACAGAAATTGCGGGGCTATGAAATACTATGTGTTCTATGACTTCTCCTTCTAAATCGAGTAACGTTTCTATGGAAACGACAGGATTTTCTTTTAGGATACGACTATCTCCCTTCCGATGCACTATTCCTTCTTTACTGCATCCCTCGCTCCAAGACAATGACGAATTAACACAGAAATTGCGTCGCAATGAAATACTATGTGTTCTATGATTTCTACTTCTAAATCGAGTAACGTTTCTATGGAAACGACAGGATTTTTTTTGGGATACGACTATCTCCTTTCCGATGCACTATTCCTTCTTTACTGCATCCCTAGCACAGTCCCGTTGACATATTAACATAGAAATTGCGGGGCTATGAAATACTATGTGTTCTATGACTTCTCCTTCTAAATCGAGTAACGTTTCTATGGAAACGACAGGATTTTCTTTTAGGATACGACTATCTCCCTTCCGATGCACTATTCCTTATTTACTGCATCCCTCGCTCCCTCACAATGACGAATTAACACAGAAATTGCGTCGCTATGAAATACTATGTGTTCTATAATTTCTACTTCTAAATCGAGTAACATTTCTATGGAAACGACAGGATTTTCTTTTGGGATACGACTATCTCCTTTCCGATGCACTATTCCTTCTTTACTGCATCCCTAGCACAGTCACGTTGACATATTAACACAGAAATTGCGGGGCGATGAAATACTATGTGTTCTATGACTTCTCCTTCTAAATCGGGTAACGTTTCTATGGAAACGACAGGATTTTCTTTTAGGATACGACTATCTCCCTTCCGATGCACTATTCCTTCTTTACTGCATCCCTCGCTCCCTCACAATGACGAATTAACACAGAAATTGCGTCGCTATGAAATACTATGTGTTCTATGACTTCTCCTTCTAAATCGAGTAACGTTTCTATGGAAACGACAGGATTTTCTTTTAGGATACGACTATCTCCTTTCCGATGCACTATTCCTTCTTTACTGCATCCCTAGCACCGTCACGTTGACATATTAACACAGAAATTGCGTCGCTATGAAATACTATGTGTTCTATGACTTCTCCCTCTAAATCGAGTTACGTTTCTATGGAAACGACAGGATTTTCTTTTGGGATACGACTATCTCCTTTCCGATGCACTTTTCCTTCTTTACTGCATCCCTAGCACCGTCAAGTTGACATATTAACACAGAAATTGCGGGGCTATGAAATACTATGTGTTCTATGACTTCTCCTTCTAAATCGAGTAACGTTTCTATGGAAACGACAGGATTTTCTTTTAGGATACGACTATCTCCTTTCCGATGCACTATTCCTTCTTTACTGCATCCCTAGCACCGTCACGTTGACATATTAACACAGAAATTGCGTCGCTATGAAATACTATGTGTTCTATGACTTCTCCCTCTAAATCGAGTTACGTTTCTATGGAAACGACAGGATTTTCTTTTGGGATACGACTATCTCCTTTCCGATGCACTTTTCCTTCTTTACTGCATCCCTAGCACCGTCAAGTTGACATATTAACACAGTAATTGCGTCGCTATGATATACTATGTGTTCTATGATTTCTATATCTAAATCGAGTAACGTTTCTATGGAAACGACAGGATTTTCTTTTGGGATACGACATCTCCTTTCCGATGCACTATTCCTTCTTTACTGCATCCCTCGCCCCTCACAATGACGAAGTAACACAGAAATTGCGTCGCTATGAAATACTAGGTGTTCTATGATTTCTAATTCTAAATCGAGTAACGTTTCTATGGAAACGACAGGATTTTCTTTGGGATATGAGTATCTCCTTTCCGATGTACTATTCCTTCTTTACTGCATCCCTAGCACCGTCACGTTGACATATTAACACAGAAATTGCGGGGCTACGAAATACTATGTGTTCTATGACTTCTCCTTCTAAATCGAGTAACGTTTCTATGGAAACGACAGGATTTTCTTTTGGGATACGACTATCTCCTTTCCGATGCACTATTCCTTCTTTACTGCATCCCTAGCACCGTCACGTTGACATATTAACCTCAGAAATTGCGGGGCTATGAGATACTATGTGTTCTATGACTTCTCCGTCTAAATCGAGTAACGTTTCTATGGAAACGACAGGATTTTCTTTTGGGATACGACTATCTCCTTTCCGATGCACTATTCCTTCTTTACTGCATCCCTAGCACCGTCACGTTGACATATTAACACAGAAATTGCGTCGCTATGAAATACTATGTGTTCAATGACTTCTCCTTCTAAATCGTGTTACGTTTCTATGGAAACGACAGGATTTTATTTTGGTGTACGACTATCTCCTTTACGATGCACTATTCCTTCTTTACTGCATCCCTAGCACCGTCACGTTGACATATTAACACAGAAATTGCGGGGCTATGAAATACTATGTGTTCTATGACTTCTCCTTCTAAATCGAGTAACGTTTCTATGGAAACGACAGGATTTTCTTTTGGGATACGACTATCTCCTTTCCGATGCACTATTCCTTCTTTACTGCATCCGTCGCTCCCTCACAATGACGAATTAACACAGAAATTGCGTCGCTATGAAATACTATGTGTTCTATGATTTCTACTTCTAAATCGAGTAACGTTTCTATGGAAACGACAGGATTTTCTTTTGGGATACGACTATCTCCTTTCCGATGCACTATTCCTTCTTTACTGCATCCCTAGCACCGTCACGTTGACATATTAACCTCAGAAACTGCGGGGCTATGATATACTATGTGTTCTATGACTTCTCCTTCTAAATCGAGTAACGTTTCTATGGAAACGACAGGATTTTCTTTTAGGATACGACTATCTCCTTTCCGATGCACTATTCCTTCTTTACTGCATCCCTAGCACCGTCACGTTGACATATTAACACAGAAATTGCGCGGCTATGAAATACTATGTGTTCTATGACTTCTCTTTCTAAATCGAGTAACGTTTCTATGGAAACGACTGGATTTCCTTTTAGGATACGACTATCTCCCTTCCGATGCACTATTCCTTCTTTACTGCATCCGTCGCTCCCTCACAATGACGAATTAACACAGAAATTGCGTCGCTATGAAATACTATGTGTTCTATGATTTCTACTTCTAAATCGAGTAACGTTTCTATGGAAACGACAGGATTTTCTTTTGGGATACGACTATCTCCTTTCCGATGCACTATTCCTTCTTTACTGCATCCCTAGCACCGTCACGTTGACATATTAACCTCAGAAATTACGGGGCTATGAAATACTATGTGTTCTATGACTTCTCCTTCTAAATCGAGTAACGTTTCTATGGAAACGACAGGATTTTCTTTTAGGATACGACTATCCCCCTTCCGATGCACTTTTCCTTCTTTACTGCATCCCTCGCTCCCTCACAATGACGAATTAACACAGAAATTGCGTCGCTATGAAATACTACGTGTTCTATGATTTCTACTTCTAAATCGAGTAACGTTTCTATGGAAACGACAGGATTTTCTTTTAGGATACGACTATCTCCTTTCCGATGCACTATTCCTTCTTTACTGCATCCCTAGCACCGTCACGTTGGCATATTAACACAGAAATTGCGTCGCTATCAAATACTATGTGTTCTATGACTTCTCCCTCTAAATCGAGTTACGTTTCTATGGAAACGACAGGATTTTCTTTTGGGATACGACTATCTCCTTTTAGATGCACTTTTCCTTCTTTACTGCATCCCTAGCACCGTCAAGTTGACATATTAACACAGTAATTGCGTCGCTATGATATACTATGTGTTCTATGATTTCTATATCTAAATCGAGTAACGTTTCTATGGAAACGACAGGATTTTCTTTTGGGATACGACATCTCCTTTCCGATGCACTATTCCTTCTTTACTGCATCCCTCGCCCCTCACAATGACGAAGTAACACAGAAATTGCGTCGCTATGAAATACTAGGTGTTCTATGATTTCTAATTCTAAATCGAGTAACGTTTCTATGGAAACGACAGGATTTTCTTTGGGATATGAGTATCTCCTTTCCGATGTACTATTCCTTCTTTACTGCATCCCTAGCACCGTCACGTTGACATATTAACACAGAAATTGCGGGGCTACGAAATACTATGTGTTCTATGACTTCTCCTTCTAAATCGAGTAACGTTTCTATGGAAACGACAGGATTTTCTTTTGGGATACGACTATCTCCTTTCCGATGCACTATTCCTTCTTTACTGCATCCCTAGCACCGTCACGTTGACATATTAACCTCAGAAATTGCGGGGCTATGAGATACTATGTGTTCTATGACTTCTCCGTCTAAATCGAGTAACGTTTCTATGGAAACGACAGGATTTTCTTTTGGGATACGACTATCTCCTTTCCGATGCACTATTCCTTCTTTACTGCATCCCTAGCACCGTCACGTTGACATATTAACACAGAAATTGCGTCGCTATGAAATACTATGTGTTCAATGACTTCTCCTTCTAAATCGTGTTACGTTTCTATGGAAACGACAGGATTTTATTTTGGTGTACGACTATTTCCTTTACGATGCACTATTCCTTCTTTACTGCATCCCTAGCACCGTCACGTTGACATATTAACACAGAAATTGTGGGGCTATGAAATACTATGTGTTCTATGACTTCTCCTTCTAAATCGAGTAACGTTTCTATGGAAACGACAGGATTTTCTTTTAGGATACGACTATCTCCCTTCCGATGCACTATTCCTTATTTACTGCATCCCTCGCTCCCTCACAATGACGAATTAACACAGAAATTGCGTCGCTATGAAATACTATGTGTTCTATGATTTCTACTTCTAAATCAAGTAACGTTTCTATGGAAACGACAGGATTTTCTTTTGGGATACGACTATCTCCTTTCCGATGCATTATGCCTTCTTTACTGCATTCCTAGCACCATCACATTGACATATTAACACAGAAATTGCGGGGCTATGAAATACTATGTGTTCTATGACTTCTCCTTCTAAACCGAGTTACGTTTCTACGGAAACGACAGGATTTTCTTTTAGGATACGACTATCTCCCTTGCGATGCACTATTCCTTCTTTACTGCATCCCTCGCTCCCTCACAATGACGAATTAACACTGAAATTGCGTTGCTATGAAATACTATGTGTTCTATGACTTCTCTTTCTAAATCGAGTAACGTTTCTATGGAAACGACAGGATTTTCTTTTGGGATACGACTATCTCCTTTCCGATGCACTATTCCTTCTTTACTGCATCCCTAGCACCGTCACGTTGACATATTAACACAGAAATTGCGGGGCTATGAAATAATATGTGCTCTATGACTTCTCCTTCTAAATCGAGTAACGTTTCTATGGAAACGACAGGATTTTCTTTTGAGATACGACTATCTTCTTTCCGATGCACTATTCCTTCTTTACTGCATCCCTAGCACCGTCACGTTGACATATTAACACAGAAATTGCGGGGCTATGAAATACTATGTGTTCTATGACTTCTCCTTCTAAATCGAGTAACGTTTCTATGGAAACGACAGGATTTTCTTTTGGGATATGACTATCTCCTTTCCGATGCACTATTCCTTCTTTACTGCATCCCTAGCACCGTCACGTTGACATATTAACACAGAAATTGCGTCGCTATGAAATACTATGTGTTCTATGACTTCTCCTTCTAAATCGTGTTACGTTTCTATGGAAACGACAGGATTTTATTTTGGTATACGACTATCTCCTTTCCGATGCACTATTCCTTCCTTACTGCATCCCTAGCACCGTCTCGTTGACATATTAACACAGAAATTGCGTCGCTATGAAATACTATGTGTCCATGACCTCTCCTTCTAAATCGAGTAACGTTTCTATGGAAACGACAGGATTTTCTTTTGGGATACTACTATCTCCTTTCCGATGCACTATTCCTTCTTTACTGCATCCCTCGCTCCTTTACAATGACGAATTAACACAGAAATTGCGTCGCTATGAAATACTATGTGTTCTATGATTTCTACTTCTAAATGGAGTAACGTTTCTATGGAAACGACAGTATTTTCTTTTGGGATACGACTATCTCCTTTCCGATGCATTATGCCTTCTTTACTGCATTCCTAGCACCATCACATTGACATATTAACACAGAAATTGCGGGGCTATGAAATACTATGTGTTCTATGACTTCTCCTTCTAAACCGAGTTACGTTTCTACGGAAACGACCGGATTTTCTTTTAGGATACGACTATCTCCCTTGCGATGCACTATTCCTTCTTTACTGCATCCCTCGCTCCCTCACAATGACGAATTAACACAGTAATTGCGTTGCTATGAAATACTATGTGTTCTATGACTTCTCTTTCTAAATCGAGTAACGTTTCTATGGAAACGACAGGATTTTCTTTTGGGATACGACTATCTCCTTTCCGATGCACTATTCCTTCTTTACTGCATCCCTAGCACCGTCACGTTGACATATTAACACAGAAATTGCGGGGCTATGAAATAATATGTGCTCTATGACTTCTCCTTCTAAATCGAGTAACGTTTCTATGGAAACGACAGGATTTTCTTTTGAGATACGACTATCTTCTTTCCGATGCACTATTCCTTCTTTACTGCATCCCTAGCACCGTCACGTTGACATATTAACACAGAAATTGCGTCGCTATGAAATACTATGTGTTCTATGACTTCTCCTTCTAAATCGTGTTACGTTTCTATGGAAACGACAGGATTTTATTTTGGTATACGACTATCTCCTTTCCGATGCACTATTCCTTCCTTACTGCATCCCTAGCACCGTCTCGTTGACATATTAACACAGAAATTGCGTCGCTATGAAATACTATGTGTCCATGACCTCTCCTTCTAAATCGAGTAACGTTTCTATGGAAACGACAGGATTTTCTTTTGGGATACTACTATCTCCTTTCCGATGCACTATTCCTTCTTTACTGCATCCCTCGCTCCTTTACAATGACGAATTAACACAGAAATTGCGTCGCTATGAAATACTATGTTATCTATGATTTCTACTTCTAAATGGAGTAACGTTTCTATGGAAACGACAGTATTTTCTTTTAGGATTCGACTATCTCCTTTCCGATGCACTATTCCTTCTTTACTGCATCCATAGCACCGTCACGTTGACATATTATCACAGAAATTGCGTCGCTATGAAATACTATATGTTCTATGACTTCTCCTTCTAAATCGAGTTACATTTCTATGGAAACGACAGGATTTTATTTTGGTATACGACTATCTCCTTTCCGTTGCACTATTCCTTCTTTACTGCATCCCTAGCACCGTCAAGTTGACATATTAACACAGTAATTGCGTCGCTATGAAATACTATGTGTTCTATGATTTCTGCTTCTAAATCGAGTAACGTTTCTATGGAAACGACAGGATTTCCTTTTAGGATACGACTATCTCCCTTCCGATGCACTATTCCTTCTTTACTGCATCCGTCGCTCCCTCACAATGACGAATTAACACAGAAATTGTGTCGCTATGAAATACTATGTGTTCTATGATTTCTACTTCTAAATCGAGTAACGTTTCTATGGAAACGACAGGATTTTCTTTTTTGATACGACTATCTCCTTTCCGATGCATAATTCCTTCTTTACTGCATCCCTAGCACCGTCACGTTGACATATTAACACAGAAATTGCGGGGCTATGAAATACTATGTGTTCTATGACTTCTCCTTCTAAACCGAGTTACGTTTCTACGGAGACGACAGGATTTTCTTTTAGGATACGACTATCTCCCTTGCGATGCACTATTCCTTTCTTTACTGCATCCCTCGCTCCCTCACATGGACGAATTAACACAGAAATTGCGTTGCTATGAAATACTATGTGTTCTATGACTTCTCTTTCTAAATCGAGTAACGTTTCTATGGAAACGACAGGATTTTCTTTTGGGATACGACTATCTCCTTTCCGATGCACTATTCCTTCTTTACTGCATCCCTAGCACCGTCACGTTGCCATATTAACACATAAATTGCTGGGCTATGAAATAATATGTGCTCTATGACTTCTCCTTCTAAATCGAGTATCGTTTCTATGGAAACGACAGGATTTTCTTTTGGGATACGACTATCTTCTTTCCGATGCACTATTCCTCCTTTACTGCATCCCTAGCACCGTCACGTTGACATATTAACACAGAAATTGCGGGGCTATGAAATACTATGTGTTCTATGACTTCTCCTTCTAAATCGAGTAACGTTTCTATGGAAACGACAGGATTTTCTTTTAGGATACGACTATCTCCTTTCCGATGCACTATTCCTTCTTTACTGCATCCCTAGCACCGTCACGTTGACATATTATCACAGAAATTGCGGGGCTATGAAATACTATGTGTTCTATGATTTCTACTTCTAAATCGAGTAACGTTTCTATGGAAACGACAGGATTTTCCTTTAGGATACGACTATCTCCCTTCCGATGCACTATTCCTTATTTACTGCAACCCTCGCTCCCTCACAATGACGAATTAACACAGAAATTGCGTCGCTATGAAATACTATGTGTTCTATGATTTCTACTTCTAAATCGAGTAACTTTTCTATGGAAACGACAGGATTTTCTTTTGGGATACGACTATCGCCTTTCCGATGCACTATTTCTTCTTTACTGCATCCCTAGCACCGTCACGTTGACATATTAACACAGAAATTGCGGGGCTATGAAATACTATGTGTTCTATGACTTCTCCTTCTAAATCGAGTAACGTTTCTATGGAAACGACAGGATTTTCTTTTGCGATACGACTATCTCCTTTCCGATGCACTATTTCTTCTTTACTGCAACCGCAGCACCGTCACGTTGACATATTAACACAGAAATTGCGGGGCTATGAAACACTATGTGTTCTATTACTTCTCCTTCTAAATCGAGTAACGTTTCTATGGAAACGACAGGATTTTCTTTTGGGATACGACTATCTCCTTTCCGATGCACTATTCCTTCTTTACTGCATCCCTAGCACCATCACGTTGACATATTAACACAAAATTGCGGGGCTATGAAATACAATGTGTTCTATGACTTCTTCTTCTACATCGAGTAACGTTTCTATGGAAACGACAGGATTTTCTTTTAGGATAAGACTATCTCCCTTCCGATGCACTATTCCTTCTTTACTGCATCCCTCGCTCCCTCACAATGACGAATTAACACAGAAATTTCGTCGGTATGAAATACTATGTGTTCTATGACTTCTCCTTCTAAATCGAGTAACGTTTCTATGGAAACGACAGGATTTTCTTTTGGGATACGACTATCTCCTTTCCGATGCACTATTCCTTCTTTACTGCATCCCTAGCACCGTCACGTTGACATATTAACACAGAAATTGCGGGGCTATGAAATACTATGTGTTCTATGACTTCTCCTTCTAAATCGAGTAACGTTTCTATGGAAACGACAGGATTTTCTTTTAGGATACGACTATCTCCCATCCGATGCACTATTCCTTCTTTACTGCATCCCTCGCTCCCTCACAATAACGAATTAACACAGAAATTGCGTCGCTATGAAATAATATGTGTTCTATGATTTCTACTTCTAAATCGAGTAACGTTTCTATGGAAACGACAGGACTTTCTTTTGGGATACGACTATCTCTTTTCCGATGCACTATTCCTTCTTTACTGCATCCCTAGCACCGTCACGTTGACATATTAACACAGAAATTGCGGGGCTATGAAATACTATGTGTTCTATGACTTCTCTTTCTAAACCGAGTTACGTTTCTATGGAAACGACAGGATTTTCTTTTAGGATAAGACTATCTCCCTTGCGATGCACTATTCCTTCTTTACTGCATCCCTCGCTCCCTCACAATGACGAATTAACACAGAAATAGCGTTGCTATGAAATACTATGTGTTCTATGACTTCTCCTTCTAAATCGAGTAACGTTTCTATGGAAACGACAGGATTTTCTTTTGGGATACGACTATCTCCTTTCCGATGCACTATTCCTTCTTTACTGCACCCCTAGCACCGTCACGTTGACATATTAACACAGATATTGCGGGGCTATGAAATAATACGTGTTCTATGACTTCTCCTTCTAAATCGAGTAACGTTTCTATGGAAACGACAGGATTTTCTTTTGAGATACGACTATCTCCTTTCCGATGCACTAATCCTTCTTTACTGCATCTCTAGCACCGTCACGTTGACATATAAACACAGAAATTGCGGGGCTATGAAATACTATGTGTTCTATGACTTCTCCTTCTAAATCGAGTAACGTTTCTATGGAAACGACAGGATTTCCTTTTAGGATACGACTATCTCCCTTCCGAAGCCCTATTCCTTCTTTACTGCATCCGTCGCTCCCTCACAATGACGAATTAACACAGAAATTGTGTCGCTATGAAATACTATGTGTTCTACGATTTCTACTTCTAAATCGAGTAACGTTTCTATGGAAACGACAGGATTTCCTTTTAGGATACGACTATCTCCCTTCCGAAGCACTATTCCTTCTTTACTGCATCCGTCGCTCCCTCACAATGACGAATTAACACAGAAATTGTGTCGCTATGAAATACTATGTGTTCTATGACTTCTCTTTCTAAATCGAGTAACGTTTCTATGGAAACGACAGGATTTTCTTTTGGGATACGACTATCTCCTTTCCGATGCACTATTCCTTCTTTACTGCATCCCTAGCACCGTCACGTTGACATATTAACACATAAATTGCTGGGCTATGAAATAATATGTGCTGTATGACTTCTCCTTCTAAATCGAGTAACGTTTCTATGGAAACGACAGGATTTTCTTTTGGGATACGACTATCTTCTTTCCGATGCACTATTCCTCCTTTACTGCATCCCTAGCACCGTCACGTTGACATATTAACACAGAAATTGCGGGGCTATGAAAGACTATGTGTTCTATGACTTCTCCTTCTAAATCGAGTAACGTTTCTATGGAAACGACAGGATTTTCTTTTAGGATACGACTATCTCCTTTCCGATGCACTATTCCTTCTTTACTGCATCCCTAGCACCGTCACGTTGACATATTATCACAGAAATTGCGGGGCTATGAAATACTATGTGTTCTATGACTTCTCCTTCTAAATCGAGTAACGTTTCTATGGAAACGACAGGATTTTCTTTTAGGATACGACTATCTCCCTTCCGATGCACTATTCCTTTTTTACTGCATCCCTCGCTCCCTCACAATGACGAATTAACACAGAAATTGCGTCGCTATGAAATACTATGTGTTCTATGACTTCTCCTTCTAAATCGAGTAACGTTTCTATGGAAACGACAGGATTTTCTTTTGGGATACGACTATCTCCTTTCCGATGCACTATTCCTTCTTTACTGCATCCCTAGCACCGTCACGTTGACATATTAACACAGAAATTGCGGGGCTATGAGACACTATGTGTTCTATTACTTCTCCTTCTAAATCGAGTAACGTTTCTATGGAAACGACAGGATTTTCTTTTGGGATACGACTATCTCCTTTCCGATGCACTATTCTTTCTTTACTGCATCCCTAGCACCATCACGTTGACATATTAACACAAAATTGCGGGGCTATGAAATACAATGTGTTCTATGACTTCTTCTTCTACATCGAGTAACGTTTCTATGGAAACGACAGGATTTTCTTTTGGGATACGACTATCTCCTTTCCGATGCACTATTCCTTCTTTACTGCATCCCTAGCACCGTCACGTTGACATATTAACCTCAGAAATAGCGGGGCTATGAAATACTATGTGTTCTATGACTTCTCCTTCTAAATCGAGTAGCGTTTCTATGGAAACGACAGGATTTTCTTTATGGATACGACTATCTCCCTTCCGATGCACTTTTCCTTCTTCACTGCATCCCTCGCTCCCTCACAATGACGAATTAACACAGAAATTGCGTCGCTATGAAATACTACGTGTTCTATGATTTCTACTTCTAAATCGAGTAACTTTTCTATGGAAACGACAGGATTTTCTTTTGGGATACGACTATCTCCTTTCCGATGCACTATTCCTTCTTTACTGCATACCTAGCACCGTCACGTTGACATATTAACACAGAAATTGCGGGGCTATGAAATACTATGTGTTCTATGACTTCTCCTTCTAAATCGAGTAACGTTTCTATGGAAACGACAGGATTTTCTTTTAGGATACGACTATCTCCCTTCCGATGCACTATTCCTTCTTTACTGCATCCCTCTCTCCCTCACAATGACGAATTAACACAGAAATTTCGTCGGTATGAAATACTATGTGTTCTATGACTTCTCCTTCTAAATCGAGTAACGTTTCTATGGAAACGACAGGATTTTCTTTTAGGACACGACTATCTCCCATCCGATGCACTATTCCTTCTTTACTGCATCCGTCGCTCCCTCACAATGACGAATTAACACAGAAAGTGCGTCGCTATGAAATACTATGTGTTCTATGATTTCTACTTCTAAATCGAGTAACGTTTCTATGGAAACAACAGGATTTTCTTTTGGGATACGACTATCTCCTTTCCGATGCACTATTCCTTCTTTACTGCATCCCTAGCACCGTCACGTTGACATATTAACACAGAAATTGCGGGGCTATGAAATACTATGTGTTCTATGACTTCTCCTTCTAAATCGAGTTACGTTTCTATGGAAACGACAGGATTTTCTTTTAGGATACGACTATCTCCCTTCCGATGCACTATTCCTTCTTTACTGCATCCCTCGCTCCCTCACAATGACGAATTAACACAGAAATTGCGTCGCTATGAAATACTATGTGTTCTATGATTTCTACTTCTAAATCGAGTAACGTTTCTATGGAAACGACAGGATTTTCTTTTGGGATACGACTATCTCCTTTCCGATGCACTATTCCTTCTTTTCTGCATCCCTAGCACCGTCACGTTGACATATTAACACAGAAATTGCGGGGCTATGAAATACTATGTGTTCTATGACTTCTCCTTCTAAATCGAGTAACGTTTCTATGGAAACGACAGGATTTTCTTTTAGGATACGACTATCTCCCATCCGATGCACTATTCCTTCTTTACTGCATCCCTCGCTCCCTCACAATAACGAATTAACACAGAAATTGCGTCGCTATGAAATAATATGTGTTCTATGATTTCTACTTCTAAATCGAGTAACGTTTCTATGGAAACGACAGGATTTTCTTTTAGGATAAGACTATCTCCCTTGCGATGCACTATTCCTTCTTTACTGCATCCCTCGCTCCCTCACAATGACGAATTAACACAGAAATAGCGTTGCTATGAAATACTATGTGTTCTATGACTTCTCCTTCTAAATCGAGTAACGTTTCTATGGAAACGACAGGATTTTCTTTTAGGATACGACTATCTCCCTTCCGATGCACTATTCCTTTTTTACTGCATCCCTCGCTCCCTCACAATGACGAATTAACACAGAAATTGCGTCGCTATGAAATACTATGTGTTCTATGATTTCTACTTCTAAATCGAGTAACGTTTCTATGGAAACGACAGGATTTTCCTTTGGGATAAGACTATCTCCTTTCCGATGCACTATTCCTTCTTTACTGCATCCCTAGCACCGTCACGTTGACATATTAACACAGAAATTGCGTCGCTATGAAGTTCTATGTGTTCTATGATTTCTACTTCTAAATCGAGTAACTTTTCTATGGAAACGACAGGATTTTCTTTTGGGATACGACTATCGCCTTTCCGATGCACTATTTCTTCTTTACTGCATCCCTAGCACCGTCACGTTGACATATTAACACAGAAATTGCGGGGCTATGAAATACTATGTGTTCTATGACTTCTCCTTCTAAATCGAGTAACGTTTCTATGGAAACGACAGGATTTTCTTTTGCGATACGACTATCTCCTTTCCGATGCACTATTTCTTCTTTACTGCAACCCCAGCACCGTCACGTTGACATATTAACACAGAAATTGCGGGGCTATGAAACACTATGTGTTCTATTACTTCTCCTTCTAAATCGAGTAACGTTTCTATGGAAACGACAGGATTTTCTTTTGGGATACGACTATCTCCTTTCCGATGCACTATTCCTTCTTTACTGCATCCCTAGCACCATCACGTTGACATATTAACACAAAATTGCGGGGCTATGAAATACAATGTGTTCTATGACTTCTTCTTCTACATCGAGTAACGTTTCTATGGAAACGACAGGATTTTCTTTTGGGATACGACTATCTCCTTTCCGATGCACTATTCCTTCTTTACTGCATCCCTAGCACCGTCACGTTGACATATTAACCTCAGAAATAGCGGGGCTATGAAATACTATGTGTTCTATGACTTCTCCTTCTAAATCGAGTAGCGTTTCTATGGAAACGACAGGATTTTCTTTTAGGATACGACTATCTCCCTTCCGATGCACTTTTCCTTCTTCACTGCATCCCTCGCTCCCTCACAATGACGAATTAACACAGAAATTGCGTCGCTATGAAATACTACGTGTTCTATGATTTCTACTTCTAAATCGAGTAACTTTTCTATGGAAACGACAGGATTTTCTTTTGGGATACGACTATCTCCTTTCCGATGCACTATTCCTTCTTTACTGCATACCTAGCACCGTCACGTTGACATATTAACACAGAAATTGCGGGGCTATGAAATACTATGTGTTCTATGACTTCTCCTTCTAAATCGAGTAACGTTTCTATGGAAACGACAGGATTTTCTTTTAGGATACGACTATCTCCCTTCCGATGCACTATTCCTTCTTTACTGCATCCCTCGCTCCCTCACAATGACGAATTAACACAGAAATTTCGTCGGTATGAAATACTATGTGTTCTATGACTTCTCCTTCTAAATCGAGTAACGTTTCTATGGAAACGACAGGATTTTCTTTTAGGACACGACTATCTCCCATCCGATGCACTATTCCTTCTTTACTGCATCCGTCGCTCCCTCACAATGACGAATTAACACAGAAAGTGCGTCGCTATGAAATACTATGTGTTCTATGATTTCTACTTCTAAATCGAGTAACGTTTCTATGGAAACAACAGGATTTTCTTTTGGGATACGACTATCTCCTTTCCGATGCACTATTCCTTCTTTACTGCATCCCTAGCACCGTCACGTTGACATATTAACACAGATATTGCGGGGCTATGATATACTATGTGTTCTATGACTTCTCCTTCTAAATCGAGTTACGTTTCTATGGAAACGACAGGATTTTCTTTTAGGATACGACTATCTCCCTTCCGATGCACTATTCCTTCTTTACTGCATCCCTCGCTCCCTCACAATGACGAATTAACACAGAAATTGCGTCGCTATGAAATACTATGTGTTCTATGATTTCTACTTCTAAATCGAGTAACGTTTCTATGGAAACGACAGGATTTTCTTTTAGGATACGACTATCTCCCATCCGATGCACTATTCCTTCTTTACTGCATCCCTCGCTCCCTCACAATAACGAATTAACACAGAAATTGCGTCGCTATGAAATAATATGTGTTCTATGATTTCTACTTCTAAATCGAGTAACGTTTCTATGGAAACGACAGGATTTTCTTTTAGGATAAGACTATCTCCCTTGCGATGCACTATTCCTTCTTTACTGCATCCCTCGCTCCCTCACAATGACGAATTAACACAGAAATAGCGTTGCTATGAAATACTATGTGTTCTATGACTTCTCCTTCTAAATCGAGTAACGTTTCTATGGAAACGACAGGATTTTCTTTTGGGATACGACTATCTCCTTTCCGATGCACTATTCCTTCTTTACTGCATCCCTAGCACCGTCACGTTGACATATTAACACAGAAATTGCGGGGCTATGAAATAATACGTGTTCTATGACTTCTCCTTCTAAATCAAGTAACGTTTCTATGGAAACGACAGGATTTTCTTTTGGGATATGACTATCTCCTTTCCGATGCACTATTCCTTCTTTACTGCATCTCTAGCACCGTCACGTTGACATATAGACACAGAAATTGCGGGGCTATGAAATACTATGTGTTCTATGACTTCTCCTTCTAAATCGAGTAACGTTTCTATGGAAACGACAGGATTTCCTTTTAGGATACGACTATCTCCCTTCCGATGCACTATTCCTTCTTTACTGCATCCGTCGCTCCCTCACAATGACGAATTAACACAGAAATTGTGTCGCTATGAAATACTATGTGTTCTATGATTTCTACTTCTAAATCGAGTAACGTTTCTATGGAAACGACAGGATTTTCTTTTGGGATACGACTATCTCCTTTCCGATGCATTATTCCTTCTTTACTGCATCCCTAGCACCGTCACGTTGACATATTAACACAGAAATTGCGGGGCTATGAAATACTATGTGTTCTATGACTTCTCCTTCTAAACCGAGTTACGTTTCTACGGAGACGACAGGATTTTCTTTTAGGATACGACTATCTCCCTTGCGATGCACTATTCCTTTCTTTACTGCATCCCTCGCTCCATCACATGGACGAATTAACACAGAAATTGCGTTGCTATGAAATTCTATGTGTTCTATGACTTCTCTTTCTAAATCGAGTAACGTTTCTATGGAAACGACAGGATTTTCTTTTGGGATACGACTATCTCCTTTCCGATGCACAATTCCTTCTTTACTGCATCCCTAGCACCGTCACGTTGACATATTAACACATAAATTGCTGGGCTATGAAATAATATGTGCTCTATGACTTCTCCTTCTAAATCGAGTAACGTTTCTATGGAAACGACAGGATTTTCTTTTGGGATACGACTATCTTCTTTCCGATGCACTATTCCTCCTTTACTGCATCCCTAGCACCGTCACGTTGACATATTAACACAGAAATTGCGGGGCTATGAAATACTATGTGTTCTATGACTTCTCCTTCTAAATCGAGTAACGTTTCTATGGAAACGACAGGATTTTCTTTTAGGATACGACTATCTCCCTTCCGATGCACTATTCCTTATTTACTGCATCCCTCGCTCCCTCACAATGACGAATTAACACAGAAATTGCGTCGCTATGAAATACTATGTGTTCTATGATTTCTACTTCTAAATCGAGTAACGTTTCTATGGAAACGACAGGATTTTCGTTTGGGATACGACTATCTCCTTTCCGATGCACTATTCCTTCTTTACTGCATCCCTAGCACCGTCACGTTGACATATTAACACAGAAATTGCGGGGCTATGAAATACTATGTGTTCTATGACTTCTCCTTCTAAATCGAGTAACGTTTCTATGGAAACGACAGGATTTTCTTTTAGGATACGACTATCTCCCTTGCGATGCACTATTCCTTCTTTACTGCGTCCCTCGCTCCCTCACAATGACGAATTAACACAGAAATTGCGTTGCTATGAAATACTATGTGTTCTATGACTTCTCTTTCTAAATCGAGTAACGTTTCTATGGAAACGACAGGATTTTCTTTTGGGATACGACTATCTCCTTTCCGATGCACTATTCCTTCTTTACTACATCCCTAGCACCGTCACGTTGACATATTAACACAGAAATTGCGGGGCTATGAAATAATATGTGCTCTATGACTTCTCCTTCTAAATCGAGTAACGTTTCTATGGAGACGACAGGATTTTCTTTTGGGATGCGACTATCTTCTTTCCGATGCACTATTCCTTCTTTACTGTATCCCTAGCACCGTCACGTTGACATATTAACACAGAAATTGCGGAGCTATGAAATACTATGTGTTCTATGACTTCTCCTTCTAAATCGAGTAACGTGTCTATGGAAACGACAGGATTTTCTTTTGGGATACGACTATCTCCTTTCCGATGCACTATTCCTTCTTTACTGCATCCCTAGCACCGTCACGTTGACATATTAACACAGAAATTGCGTCGCTATGAAATACTATGTGTTCTATGACTTCTCCTTCTAAATCGTGTTACGTTTCTATGGAAACGACAGGATTTTATTTTGGTATACGACTATCTCCTTTCCGATGCACTATTCCTTCCTTACTGCATCCCTAGCACCGTCTCGTTGACATATTAACACAGAAATTGCGTCGCTATGAAATACTATGTGTCCATGACCTCTCCTTCTAAATCGAGTAACGTTTCTATGGAAACGACAGGATTTCCTTTTGGGATACTACTATCTCCTTTGCGATGCACTATTCCTTCTTTACTGCATCCCTCGCTCCCTTACAATGACGAATTAACACAGAAATTGCGTCGCTATGAAATACTATGTGTTCTATGATTTCTACTTCTAAATGGAGTAACGTTTCTATGGAAACGACAGTATTTTCTTTTGGGATTCGACTATCTCCTTTCCGATGCACTATTCGTTCTTTACTGCATCCATAGCACCGTCACGTTGACATATTAACACAGCAATTGTGTCGCTATGAAATACTATATGTTCTATGACTTCTCCTTCTAAATCGAGTTACGTTTCTATGGAAACGACAGGATTTTATTTTGGTATACGACTATCTCCTTTCCGATGCACTATTCCTTCTTTACTGCATCCCTAGCACGGTCAAGTTGACATATTACCACAGTAATTGCGTCGCTATGAAATACTATGTGTTCTATGACTTCTCCTTCTAAATCGAGTAACGTTTCTATGGAAACGACAGGATTTTCTTTTAGGACACGACTATCTCCCATCCGATGCACTATTCCTTCTTTACTGCATCCGTCGCTCCCTCACAATGACGAATTAACACAGAAAGTGCGTCGCTATGAAATACTATGTGTTCTATGATTTCTACTTCTAAATCGAGTAACGTTTCTATGGAAACAACAGGATTTTCTTTTGGGATACGACTATCTCCTTTCCGATGCACTATTCCTTCTTTACTGCATCCCTAGCACCGTCACGTTGACATATTAACACAGAAATTGCGGGGCTATGATATACTATGTGTTCTATGACTTCTCCTTCTAAATCGAGTTACGTTTCTATGGAAACGACAGGATTTTCTTTTAGGATACGACTATCTCCCTTCCGATGCACTATTCCTTCTTTACTGCATCCCTCGCTCCCTCACAATGACGAATTAACACAGAAATTGCGTCGCTATGAAATACTATGTGTTCTATGATTTCTACTTCTAAATCGAGTAACGTTTCTATGGAAACGACAGGATTTTCTTTTGGGATACGACTATCTCCTTTCCGATGCACTATTCCTTCTTTTCTGCATCCCTAGCACCGTCACGTTGACATATTAACACAGAAATTGCGGGGCTATGAAATACTATGTGTTCTATGACTTCTCCTTCTAAATCGAGTAACGTTTCTATGGAAACGACAGGATTTTCTTTTAGGATACGACTATCTCCCATCCGATGCACTATTCCTTCTTTACTGCATCCCTCGCTCCCTCACAATAACGAATTAACACAGAAATTGCGTCGCTATGAAATAATATGTGTTCTATGATTTCTACTTCTAAATCGAGTAACGTTTCTATGGAAACGACAGGATTTTCTTTTAGGATAAGACTATCTCCCTTGCGATGCACTATTCCTTCTTTACTGCATCCCTCGCTCCCTCACAATGACGAATTAACACAGAAATAGCGTTGCTATGAAATACTATGTGTTCTATGACTTCTCCTTCTAAATCGAGTAACGTTTCTATGGAAACGACAGGATTTTCTTTTAGGATACGACTATCTCCCTTCCGATGCACTATTCCTTTTTTACTGCATCCCTCGCTCCCTCACAATGACGAATTAACACAGAAATTGCGTCGCTATGAAATACTATGTGTTCTATGATTTCTACTTCTAAATCGAGTAACGTTTCTATGGAAACGACAGGATTTTCCTTTGGGATAAGACTATCTCCTTTCCGATGCACTATTCCTTCTTTACTGCATCCCTAGCACCGTCACGTTGACATATTAACACAGAAATTGCGTCGCTATGAAGTTCTATGTGTTCTATGATTTCTACTTCTAAATCGAGTAACTTTTCTATGGAAACGACAGGATTTTCTTTTGGGATACGACTATCGCCTTTCCGATGCACTATTTCTTCTTTACTGCATCCCTAGCACCGTCACGTTGACATATTAACACAGAAATTGCGGGGCTATGAAATACTATGTGTTCTATGACTTCTCCTTCTAAATCGAGTAACGTTTCTATGGAAACGACAGGATTTTCTTTTGCGATACGACTATCTCCTTTCCGATGCACTATTTCTTCTTTACTGCAACCCCAGCACCGTCACGTTGACATATTAACACAGAAATTGCGGGGCTATGAAACACTATGTGTTCTATTACTTCTCCTTCTAAATCGAGTAACGTTTCTATGGAAACGACAGGATTTTCTTTTGGGATACGACTATCTCCTTTCCGATGCACTATTCCTTCTTTACTGCATCCCTAGCACCATCACGTTGACATATTAACACAAAATTGCGGGGCTATGAAATACAATGTGTTCTATGACTTCTTCTTCTACATCGAGTAACGTTTCTATGGAAACGACAGGATTTTCTTTTGGGATACGACTATCTCCTTTCCGATGCACTATTCCTTCTTTACTGCATCCCTAGCACCGTCACGTTGACATATTAACCTCAGAAATAGCGGGGCTATGAAATACTATGTGTTCTATGACTTCTCCTTCTAAATCGAGTAGCGTTTCTATGGAAACGACAGGATTTTCTTTTAGGATACGACTATCTCCCTTCCGATGCACTTTTCCTTCTTCACTGCATCCCTCGCTCCCTCACAATGACGAATTAACACAGAAATTGCGTCGCTATGAAATACTACGTGTTCTATGATTTCTACTTCTAAATCGAGTAACTTTTCTATGGAAACGACAGGATTTTCTTTTGGGATACGACTATCTCCTTTCCGATGCACTATTCCTTCTTTACTGCATACCTAGCACCGTCACGTTGACATATTAACACAGAAATTGCGGGGCTATGAAATACTATGTGTTCTATGACTTCTCCTTCTAAATCGAGTAACGTTTCTATGGAAACGACAGGATTTTCTTTTAGGATACGACTATCTCCCTTCCGATGCACTATTCCTTCTTTACTGCATCCCTCGCTCCCTCACAATGACGAATTAACACAGAAATTTCGTCGGTATGAAATACTATGTGTTCTATGACTTCTCCTTCTAAATCGAGTAACGTTTCTATGGAAACGACAGGATTTTCTTTTAGGACACGACTATCTCCCATCCGATGCACTATTCCTTCTTTACTGCATCCGTCGCTCCCTCACAATGACGAATTAACACAGAAAGTGCGTCGATATGAAATACTATGTGTTCTATGATTTCTACTTCTAAATCGAGTAACGTTTCTATGGAAACAACAGGATTTTCTTTTGGGATACGACTATCTCCTTTCCGATGCACTATTCCTTCTTTACTGCATCCCTAGCACCGTCACGTTGACATATTAACACAGAAATTGCGGGGCTGTGATATACTATGTGTTCTAAGACTTCTCCTTCTAAATCGAGTTACGTTTCTATGGAAACGACAGGATTTTCTTTTAGGATACGACTATCTCCCTTCCGATGCACTATTCCTTCTTTACTGCATCCCTCGCTCCCTCACAATGACGAATTAACACAGAAATTGCGTCGCTACGAAATACTATGTGTTCTATGATTTCTACTTCTAAATCGAGTAACGTTTCTATGGAAACGACAGGATTTTCTTTTAGGATACGACTATCTCCCATCCGATGCACTATTCCTTCTTTACTGCATCCCTCGCTCCCTCACAATAACGAATTAACACAGAAATTGCGTCGCTATGAAATAATATGTGTTCTATGATTTCTACTTCTAAATCGAGTAACGTTTCTATGGAAACGACAGGATTTTCTTTTAGGATAAGACTATCTCCCTTGCGATGCACTATTCCTTCTTTACTGCATCCCTCGCTCCCTCACAATGACGAATTAACACAGAAATAGCGTTGCTATGAAATACTATGTGTTCTATGACTTCTCCTTCTAAATCGAGTAACGTTTCTATGGAAACGACAGGATTTTCTTTTGGGATACGACTATCTCCTTTCCGATGCACTATTCCTTCTTTACTGCATCCCTAGCACCGTCACGTTGACATATTAACACAGAAATTGCGGGGCTATGAAATAATACGTGTTCTATGACTTCTCCTTCTAAATCAAGTAACGTTTCTATGGAAACGACAGGATTTTCTTTTGGGATACGACTATCTCCTTTCCGATGCACTATTCCTTCTTTACTGCATCTCTAGCACCGTCACGTTGACATATAGACACAGAAATTGCGGGGCTATGAAATACTATGTGTTCTATGACTTCTCCTTCTAAATCGAGTAACGTTTCTATGGAAACGACAGGATTTCCTTTTAGGATACGACTATCTCCCTTCCGATGCACTATTCCTTCTTTACTGCATCCGTCGCTCCCTCACAATGACGAATTAACACAGAAATTGTGTCGCTATGAAATACTATGTGTTCTATGATTTCTACTTCTAAATCGAGTAACGTTTCTATGGAAACGACAGGATTTTCTTTTGGGATACGACTATCTCCTTTCCGATGCATTATTCCTTCTTTACTGCATCCCTAGCACCGTCACGTTGACATATTAACACAGAAATTGCGGGGCTATGAAATACTATGTGTTCTATGACTTCTCCTTCTAAACCGAGTTACGTTTCTACGGAGACGACAGGATTTTCTTTTAGGATACGACTATCTCCCTTGCGATGCACTATTCCTTTCTTTACTGCATCCCTCGCTCCCTCACATGGACGAATTAACACAGAAATTGCGTTGCTATGAAATACTATGTGTTCTATGACTTCTCTTTCTAAATCGAGTAACGTTTCTATGGAAACGACAGGATTTTCTTTTGGGATACGACTATCTCCTTTCCGATGCACAATTCCTTCTTTACTGCATCCCTAGCACCGTCACGTTGACATATTAACACATAAATTGCTGGGCTATGAAATAATATGTGCTCTATGACTTCTCCTTCTAAATCGAGTAACGTTTCTATGGAAACGACAGGATTTTCTTTTGGGATACGACTATCTTCTTTCCGATGCACTATTCCTCCTTTACTGCATCCCTAGCACCGTCACGTTGACATATTAACACAGAAATTGCGGGGCTATGAAATACTATGTGTTCTATGACTTCTCCTTCTAAATCGAGTAACGTTTCTATGGAAACGACAGGATTTTCTTTTAGGATACGACTATCTCCCTTCCGATGCACTATTCCTTATTTACTGCATCCCTCGCTCCCTCACAATGACGAATTAACACAGAAATTGCGTCGCTATGAAATACTATGTGTTCTATGATTTCTACTTCTAAATCGAGTAACGTTTCTATGGAAACGACAGGATTTTCGTTTGGGATACGACTATCTCCTTTCCGATGCACTATTCCTTCTTTACTGCATCCCTAGCACCGTCACGTTGACATATTAACACAGAAATTGCGGGGCTATGAAATACTATGTGTTCTATGACTTCTCCTTCTAAATCGAGTAACGTTTCTATGGAAACGACAGGATTTTCTTTTAGGATACGACTATCTCCCTTCCGATGCACTATTCCTTATTTACTGCATCCCTCGCTCCCTCACAATGACGAATTAACACAGAAATTGCGTCGCTATGAAATACTATGTGTTCTATGATTTCTACTTCTAAATCGAGTAACGTTTCTATGGAAACGACAGGATTTTCTTTTGGGATACGACTATCTCCTTTCCGATGCATTATTCCTTCTTTACTGCATCCCTAGCACCGTCACGTTGACATATTAACACAGAAATTGCGGGGCTATGAAATACTATGTGTTCTATGACTTCTCCTTCTAAACCGAGTTACGTTTCTACGGAAACGACAGGATTTTCTTTTAGGATACGACTATCTCCCTTGCGATGCACTATTCCTTCTTTACTGCGTCCCTCGCTCCCTCACAATGACGAATTAACACAGAAATTGCGTTGCTATGAAATACTATGTGTTCTATGACTTCTCTTTCTAAATCGAGTAACGTTTCTATGGAAACGACAGGATTTTCTTTTGGGATACGACTATCTCCTTTCCGATGCACTATTCCTTCTTTACTACATCCCTAGCACCGTCACGTTGACATATTAACACAGAAATTGCGGGGCTATGAAATAATATGTGCTCTATGACTTCTCCTTCTAAATCGAGTAACGTTTCTATGGAAACGACAGGATTTTCTTTTGGGATGCGACTATCTTCTTTCCGATGCACTATTCCTTCTTTACTGTATCCCTAGCACCGTCACGTTGACATATTAACACAGAAATTGCGGAGCTATGAAATACTATGTGTTCTATGACTTCTCCTTCTAAATCGAGTAACGTGTCTATGGAAACGACAGGATTTTCTTTTGGGATACGACTATCTCCTTTCCGATGCACTATTCCTTCTTTACTGCATCCCTAGCACCGTCACGTTGACATATTAACACAGAAATTGCGTCGCTATGAAATACTATGTGTTCTATGACTTCTCCTTCTAAATCGTGTTACGTTTCTATGGAAACGACAGGATTTTATTTTGGTATACGACTATCTCCTTTCCGATGCACTATTCCTTCCTTACTGCATCCCTAGCACCGTCTCGTTGACATATTAACACAGAAATTGCGTCGCTATGAAATACTATGTGTCCATGACCTCTCCTTCTAAATCGAGTAACGTTTCTATGGAAACGACAGGATTTCCTTTTGGGATACTACTATCTCCTTTGCGATGCACTATTCCTTCTTTACTGCATCCCTCGCTCCCTTATAATGACGAATTAACACAGAAATTGCGTCGCTATGAAATACTATGTGTTCTATGATTCCTACTTCTAAATGGAGTAACGTTTCTATGGAAACGACAGTATTTTCTTTTGGGATTCGACTATCTCCTTTCCGATGCACTATTCGTTCTTTACTGCATCCATAGCACCGTCACGTTGACATATTAACACAGCAATTGTGTCGCTATGAAATACTATATGTTCTATGACTTCTCCTTCTAAATCGAGTTACGTTTCTATGGAAACGACAGGATTTTATTTTGGTATACGACTATCTCCTTTCCGATGCACTATTCCTTCTTTACTGCATCCCTAGCACGGTCAAGTTGACATATTACCACAGTAATTGCGTCGCTATGAAATACTATGTGTTCTATGATTTCTGCTTCTAAATCGAGTAACGTTTCTATGGAAACGACAGGATTTTCTTTTAGGATACGACTAACTCCCTTCCGATGCACTATTCCCTCCTTGTTGCATCCCTCGCTCCCTCACAATGACGAATTAACACAGAAATTGCGTCGCTATGAAATACTATGTGTTCTATGATTTCTACTTCTAAATCGAGTAACGTTTCTATGGAAACGACAGGATTTTCTTTTGGGATAAGACTATCTCCTTTCCGATGCACTATTCCTTCTTTACTGCATCCCTAGCACCGTCACGTTGACATATTAACACAGAAATTGCGTCGCTATGAAGTACTATGTGTTCTATGATTTCTACTTCTAAATCGAGTAACTTTTCTATGGAAACGACCGGATTTTCTTTTGGGATACGACTATCGCCTTTCCGATGCACTATTTCTTCTTTACTGCATCCCTAGCACCGTCACGTTGACATATTAACACAGAAATTGCGGGGCTATGAAATACTATGTGTTCTATGACTTCTCCTTCTAAATCGAGTAACGTTTCTATGGAAACGACAGGATTTTCTTTTGCGATACGACTATCTCCTTTCCGATGCACTATTTCTTCTTTACTGCAACCCCAGCGCCGTTACGTTGACATATTAACACAGAAATTGCGGGGCTATGAAATACTATGTGTTCTATTACTTCTCCTTCTAAATCGAGTAACGTTTCTATGGAAACGACATGATTTTCTTTTGGGATACGCCTATCTCCTTTCCGATGCACTATTCCTTCTTTACTGCATCCCTAGCACCATCACGTTGACATATTAACACAAAATTGCGGGGCTATGAAATACAATGTGTTCTATGACTTCTTCTTCTAAATCGAGTAACGTTTCTATGGAAACGACAGGATTTTTTTTAGGATACGACTATCTCCCTTCCGATGCACTATTCCTTCTTTACTGCATCCCTCGCTCCCTCACAATGACGAATTAACAGAGAAATTGCGTCGCTATGAAATACTATGTGTTCTATGATTTCTACTTCTAAATCGAGTAACGTTTCTATGGAAACGACAGGATTTTCTTTTGGGATACGACTATCTCCTTTCCGATGCACTATTCCTTCTTTACTGCATCCCTAGCACCGTCACGTTGACATATTAACCTCAGAAATAGCGGGGCTATGAAATACTATGTGTTCTATGACTTCTCCTTCTAAATCGAGTAACGTTTCTATGGAAACGACAGGATTTTCTTTTAGGATACGGCTATCTCCCTTCCGATGCACTTTTCCTTCTTCACTGCATCCCTCGCTCCCTCACAATGACGAATTAACACAGAAATTGCGTCGCTATGAAATACTACGTGTTCTACGATTTCTACTTCTAAATCGAGTAACTTTTCTATGGAAACGACAGGATTTTCTTTTGGGATACGACTATCTCCTTTCCGATGCACTATTCCTTCTTTACTGCATACCTAGCACCGTCACGTTGACATATTAACACAGAAATTGCGGGGCTATGAAATACTATGTGTTCTATGACTTCTCCTTCTAAATCGAGTAACGTTTCTATGGAAACGACAGGATTTTCTTTTAGGATACGACTATCTCCCTTCCGATGCACTATTCCTTCTTTACTGCATCCCTCGCTACCTCACAATGACGAATTAAAACAGAAATTTCGTCGGTATGAAGTACTATGTGTTCTATGACTTCTCCTTCTAAATCGAGTAACGTTTCTATGGAAACGACAGGATTTTCTTTTAGGACACGACTATCTCCCTTCCGATGCACTATTCCTTCTTTACTGCATCCCTCGCACCCTCACAATGACGAATTAACACAGAAAGTGCGTCGCTATGAAATACTATGTGTTCTATGATTTCTACTTCTAAATCGAGTAACGTTTCTATGGAAACAACAGGATTTTCTTTTGGGATACGACTATCTCCTTTCCGATGCACTATTCCTTCTTTACTGCATCCCTAGCACCGTCACGTTGACATATTAACACAGAAATTGCGGGGCTATGAAATACTATGTGTTCTATGACTTCTCCTTCTAAATCGAGTTACGTTTCTATGGAAACGACAGGATTTTCTTTTAGGATACGACTATCTCCCTTCCGATGCACTATTCCTTCTTTACTGCATCCCTCGCTCCCTCACAATGACGAATTAACACAGAAATTGCGTCGCTATGAAATACTATGTGTTCTATGATTTCTACTTCTAAATCGAGTAACGTTTCTATGGAAACGACAGGATTTTCTTTTGGGATACGACTATCTCCTTTCCGATGCACTATTCCTTCTTTACTGCATCCCTACCACCGTCACGTTGACATATTAACACAGAAGTTGCGGGGCTATGAAATACTATGTGTTCTATGACTTCTCCTTCTAAATCGAGTAACGTTTCTATGGAAACGACAGGATTTTCTTTTAGGATACGACTATCTCCCATCCGATGCACTATTCCTTCTTTACTGCATCCCTCGCTCCCTCACATTAACGAATTAACACAGAAATTGCGTCGCTATGAAATAATATGTGTTCTATGATTTCTACTTCTAAATCGAGTAACGTTTCTATGGAAACGACAGGATTTTCTTTTGGGATACGACTATCTCCTTTCCGATGCACTATTCCTTCTTAACTGCATCCCTAGTACCGTCACGTTGACATATTAACACAGAAATTGCGGGGCTATGAAATACTATGTGTTCTATGACTTCTCTTTCTAAACCGAGTTACGTTTCTATGGAAACGACAGGATTTTCTTTTAGGATACGACTATCTCCCTTGCGATGCACTATTCCTTCTTTACTGCATCCCTCGCTCCCTCACAATGACGAATTAACACAGAAATAGCGTTGCTATGAAATACTATGTGTTCTATGACTTCTCCTTCTAAATCGAGTAACGTTTCTATGGAAACGACAGGATTTTCTTTTGGGATACGACTATCTCCTTTCCGATGCACTATTCCTTCTTTACTGCATCCCTAGCACCGTCACGTTGACATATTAACACAGAAATTGCGGGGCTATGAAATACTATGTGTTCTATGACTTCTCCTTCTAAATCGAGTAACGTTTCTATGGAAACGACAGGATTTTCTTTTAGGATACGACAATCTCCCTTCCGATGCACTATTCCTTATTTACTGCATCCCTCGCTCCCTCACAATGACGAATTAACACAGAAATTGCGTCGCTATGAAATACTATGTGTTCTATCATTTCTACTTCTAAATCGAGTAACGTTTCTATGGAAACGACAGGATTTTCTTTTGGGATACGACTATCTCCTTTCCGATGCACTAATCCTTCTTTACTGCATCTCTGGCACCGTCACGTTGACATATAAACACAGAAATTGCGGGGCTATGAAATACTATGTGTTCTATGACTTCTCCTTCTAAATCGAGTAACGTTTCTATGGAAACGACAGGATTTTCTTTTGGGATACGACTATCTCCTTTCCGATGCATTATTCCTTCTTTACTGCATCCCTAGCACCGTCACGTTGACATATTAACACAGAAATTGCGGGGCTATGAAATACTATGTGTTCTATGACTTCTCCTTCTAAACCGAGTTACGTTTCTACGGAAACGACAGGATTTTCTTTTAGGATACGACTATCTCCCTTGCGATGCACTATTCCTTCTTTACTGCATCCCTCGCTCCCTCACATTGACGAATTAACACAGAAATTGCGTTGCTATGAAATACTATGTGTTCTATGACTTCTCTTTCTAAATCGAGTAACGTTTCTATGGAAACGACAGGATTTTCTTTTGGGATACGACTATCTCCTTTCCGATGCACCATTCCTTCTTTACTGCATCCCTAGCACCGTCACGTTGACATATTAACACAGAAATTGCGGGGCTATGAAATAATATGTGCTCTATGACTTCTCCTTCTAAATCGAGTAACGTTTCTATGGAAACGACAGGATTTTCTTTTGGGATACGACTATCTTCTTTCCGATGCTCTATTCCTGCTTTACTGCATCAATAGCACCGTCACGTTGACATATTAACACAGAAATTGCGGGGCTATGAAATACTATGTGTTCTATGACTTCTCCTTCTAAATCGAGTAACGTTTCTATGGAAACGACAGGATTTTCTTTTAGGATACGACTATCTCCCTTCCGATGCACTATTCCTTATTTACTGCATCCCTCGCTCCCTCACAATGACGAATTAACACAGAAATTGCGTCGCTATGAAATACTATGTGTTCTATGATTTCTACTTCTAAATCGAGTAACGTTTCTATGGAAACGACAGGATTTTCTTTTGGGATACGACTATCTCCTTTCCGATGCATTATTCCTTCTTTACTGCATCCCTAGCACCGTCACGTTGACTTATTAACACAGAAATTGCGGGGCTATGAAATACTATGTGTTCTATGACTTCTCCTTCTAAACCGAGTTACGTTTCTACGGAAACGACAGGATTTTCTTTTAGGATACGACTATCTTCTTTCCGATGCACTATTCCTTCTTTACTGCATCCCTAGCACCGTCACGTTGACATATTAACACAGAAATTGCGGGGCTATGAAATACTATGTGTTCTATGACTTCTCCTTCTAAATCGAGTAACGTTTCTATGGAAACGACAGGATTTTCTTTTAGGATACGACTATCTCCCTTCCGATGCACTATTCCTTCTTTACTGCATCCCTCGCTCCCTCACAATGACGAATTAACACAGAAATTGTGTCGCTATGAAGTACTACGTGTTCTATGATTTCTACTTCCAAATCGAGTAACGTTTCTATGGAAACGACAGGATTTTCTTTTGGGATACGACTATCTCCTTTCCGATGCACTATTCCTTCTTTACTGCATCCCTAGCACCGTCACGTTGACATATTAACACAGAAATTGCGGGGCTATCAAATACTATGAGTTCTATGACTTCTCCTTCTAAATCGAATAACGTTTCTATGGAAACGACAGGATTTTCTTTTAGGATACGACTATCTCCCTTCCGATGCACTATTCCTTCTTTACTGCATCCCTCGCTCCCTCACAATGACGAATTAACACAGAAATTGCGTCGCTATGAAATACTATGTGTTCTATGACTTCTCCTTCTAAATCGAGTAACGTTTCTATGGAAACGACAGGATTTTCTTTTAGGATACGACTATCTTCCTTCGGATGCACTATTCCTTCTTTACTGCATCAATCGCTCCCTCACAATGACGAATTAACACATAAATTGCGTCGCTATTAAATACTATGTGTTCTATGATTTCTACTTCTAAATCGAGTAACGTTTCTATGGGAACGACAGGATTTTCTTTTGGGATACGACTATCTCCTTTCCGATGCGCTATTCCTTCTTTACTGCATCCCTAGCACCGTCACGTTGACATATTAACACAGAAATTGCGGGGCTATGAAATACTACGTGTTCTATGACTTCTCCTTCTAAATCGAGTAACGTTTCTATGGAAACGACAGGATTTTCTTTTAGGATACGGCTATCTCCCTTCTGATGCACTATTCCTCATTTACTGCATCCCTCGCTCCCTCACAATGTCGAATTAACACAGAAATTGCGTCGCTATGAAATACTATGTGTTCTATGATTTCTACTTCTAAATCGATTAACGTTTCTATGGAAACGACAGGATTTTCTTTTGGGATACGACTATCCCCTTTCCGATGCACTATTCCTTTTTTACTGCATCCCTAGCACCGTCACGTTGACATATTAACACAGAAATTGCGGGGCTATGAAATACTATGTGTTCTATGACTTCTCCTTCTAAATCGAGTAACATTTCTATGGAAACGACAAGATTTTCTTTTAGGATACGACTACCTCCCTTCCGATGCACTATTCCTTCTTTACTGCATCCCTCGCTCCCTCACAATAACGAATTAACACAGAAATTGCGTCGCTATGAAATACTATGTGTTCTATGATTTCTACTTCTAAATCGAGTAACGTTTCTATGGAAACGACAGGATTTTCTTTTGGGATACGACTATCTCCTTTCCGATGCACTATTCCTTCTTTACTGCATTCCTAGCACCGTCACGTTGACATATTAACACAGAAATTGCGGGTCTATGAAATACTATGTGTTCTATGACTTCTCCTTCTAAATCGAGTAACGTTTCTATGGAAGCGACAGGATTTTCTTTTAGGATACGACTATCTCCCTTCCGATGCACTATTCCTTCTTTACTGCATCCCTCGCTCCCTCACAATGACGAATTAACACAGAAATTGCGTCGCTATGAAATACTATGTGTTCTATGATTTCTACTTCTAAATCGAGTAACGTTTCTATGGAAACGACAGGATTTTCGTTTGGGATACGACTATCTCCTTTCCGATGCACTATTCCTTCTTTACTGCATCCCTAGCACCGTCACGTTGACATATTAACACAGAAATTGCGGGGCTATGAAATACTATGTGTTCTATGACTTCTCCTTCTAAATCGAGTAACGTTTCTATGGAAACGACAGGATTTTCTTTTAGGATACGACTATCTCCCTTCCGATGCACTATTCCTTATTTACTGCATCCCTCGCTCCCTCACAATGACGAATTAACACAGAAATTGCGTCGCTATGAAATACTATGTGTTCTATGATTTCTACTTCTAAATCGAGTAACGTTTCTATGGAAACGACAGGAATTTCTTTTGGGATACGACTATCTCCTTTCCGATGCACTAATCCTTCTTTACTGCATCTCTAGCACCGTCACGTTGACATATAAACACAGAAATTGCGGGGCTATGAAATACTATGTGTTCTATGACTTCTCCTTCTAAATCGAGTATCGTTTCTATGTAAACGACAGGATTTTCTTTTAGGATACGACTATCTCCCTTCCGATGCACTATTCCTTCTTTACTGCATCCCTCGCTCCCTCACAATGACAAATTAACACAGAAATTGCGTCGCTATGAAATACTATGTGTTCTATGATTTCTACTTCTAAATCGAGTAACGTTTCTATGGAAACGACAGGATTTTCGTTTGCGATACGACTATCTCCTTTCCGATGCACTATTCCTTCTTTACTGCATCCCTAGCACCGTCACGTTGACATATTAACACAGAAATTGCGGGGCTATGAAATACTATGTGTTCTATGACTTCTCCTTCTAAATTTGAGTAACGTTTCTATGGAAAAGACATGATTTTCTTTTAGGATACGACAATCTCCCTTCCGATGCACTATTCCTTATTTACTGCATCCCTCGCTCCCTCACAATCACGAATTAACACAGAAATTGCGTCGCTATGAAATACTATGTGTTCTATGATTTCTACTTCTAAATCGAGTAACGTTTCTATGGAAACGACAGGATTTTCTTTTGGGATACGACTATCTCCTTTCCGATGCACTAATCCTTCTTTACTGCATCTCTAGCACCGTCACGTTGACATATAAAAACAGAAATTGCGGGGCTATGAAATACTATGTGTTCTATGACTTCTCCTTCTAAATCGAGTAACGTTTCTATGGAAACGACAGGATTTCCTTTTAGGATACGACTATCTCCCTTCCGATGCACTATTCCTTCTTTACTGCATCCCTCGCTCCCTCACAATCACGAATTAACACAGAAATTGCGTCGCTATGAAATACTATGTGTTCTATGATTTCTACTTCTAAATGGAGTAACGTTTCTATGGAAACGACAGGATTTTCTTTTAGGATACGACTATCTCCCTTCCGATGCACTATTCCTTCTTTACTGCATCCCTCGCTCCCTCACAATGACGAATTAACACAGAAATTGCGTCGCTATGAAATACTATGTGTTCTATGATTTCTACTTCTAAATCGAGTAACGTTTCTATGGAAACGACAGGATTTTCGTTTGGGATACGACTATCTCCTTTCCGATGCACTATTCCTTCTTTACTGCATCCCTAGCACCGTCACGTTGACATATTAACACAGAAATTGCGGGGCTATGAAATACTATGTGTTCTATGACTTCTCCTTCTAAATCGAGTAACGTTTCTATGGAAACGACAGGATTTTCTTTTAGGATACGACTATCTCCCTTCCGATGCACTATTCCTTATTTACTGCATCCCTCGCTCCCTCACAATGACGAATTAACACAGAAATTGCGTCGCTATGAAATACTATGTGTTCTATGATTTCTACTTCTAAATCGAGTAACGTTTCTATGGAAACGACAGGAATTTCTTTTGGGATACGACTATCTCCTTTCCGATGCACTAATCCTTCTTTACTGCATCTCTAGCACCGTCACGTTGACATATAAACACAGAAATTGCGGGGCTATGAAATACTATGTGTTCTATGACTTCTCCTTCTAAATCGAGTATCGTTTCTATGGAAACGACAGGATTTTCTTTTAGGATACGACTATCTCCCTTCCGATGCACTATTCCTTCTTTACTGCATCCCTCGCTCCCTCACAATGACAAATTAACACAGAAATTGCGTCGCTATGAAATACTATGTGTTCTATGATTTCTACTTCTAAATCGAGTAACGTTTCTATGGAAACTACAGGATTTTCGTTTGCGATACGACTATCTCCTTTCCGACGCACTATTCCTTCTTTACTGCATCCCTAGCACCGTCACGTTGACATATTAACACAGAAATTGCGGGGCTATGAAATACTATGTGTTCTATGACTTCTCCTTCTAAATTTGAGTAACGTTTCTATGGAAACGACATGATTTTCTTTTAGGATACGACAATCTCCCTTCCGATGCACTATTCCTTATTTACTGCATCCCTCGCTCCCTCACAATCACGAATTAACACAGAAATTGCGTCGCTATGAAATACTATGTGTTCTATGATTTCTACTTCTAAATCGAGTAACGTTTCTATGGAAACGACAGGATTTTCTTTTAGGATACGACTATCTCCCTTCCGATGCACTATTCCTTCTTTACTGCATCCCTCGCTCCCTCACAATGACGAATTAACACAGAAATTGCGTCGCTATGAAATACTATGTGTTCTATGATTTCTACTTCTAAATCGAGTAACGTTTCTATGGAAACGACAGGATTTTCGTTTGGGATACGACTATCTCCTTTCCGATGCACTATTCCTTCTTTACTGCATCCCTAGCACCGTCACGTTGACATATTAACACAGAAATTGCGGGGCTATGAAATACTATGTGTTCTATGACTTCTCCTTCTAAATCGAGTAACGTTTCTATGGAAACGACAGGATTTTCTTTTAGGATACGACTATCTACCTTCCGATGCACTATTCCTTATTTACTGCATCCCTCGCTCCCTCACAATGACGAATTAACACAGAAATTGCGTTGCTATGAAATACTATGTGTTCTATGATTTCTACTTCTAAATCGAGTAACGTTTCTATGGAAACGACAGGAATTTCTTTTGGGATACGACTATCTCCTTTCCGATGCACTAATCCTTCTTTACTGCATCTCTAGCACCGTCACGTTGACATATAAACACAGAAATTGCGGGGCTATGAAATACTATGTGTTCTATGACTTCTCCTTCTAAATCGAGTATCGTTTCTATGGAAACGACAGGATTTTCTTTTAGGATACGACTATATCCCTTCCGATGCACTATTCCTTCTTTACTGCATCCCTCGCTCCCTCACAATGACAAATTAACACAGAAATTGCGTCGCTATGAAATACTATGTGTTCTATGATTTCTACTTCTAAATCGAGTAACGTTTCTATGGAAACGACAGGATTTTCGTTTGCGATACGACTATCTCCTTTCCGATGCACTATTCCTTCTTTACTGCATCCCTAGCACCGTCACGTTGACATATTAACACAGAAATTGCGGGGCTATGAAATACTATGTGTTCTATGACTTCTCCTTCTAAATTTGAGTAACGTTTCTATGGAAACGACATGATTTTCTTTTAGGATACGACAATCTCCCTTCCGATGCACTATTCCTTATTTACTGCATCCCTCGCTCCCTCACAATCACGAATTAACACAGAAATTGCGTCGCTATGAAATACTATGTGTTCTATGATTTCTACTTCTAAATCGAGTAACGTTTCTATGGAAACGACAGGATTTTCTTTTGGGATACGACTATCTCCTTTCCCATGCACTAATCCTTGTTTACTGCATCTCTAGCACCGTCACGTTGACATATAAACACAGAAATTGCGGGGCTATGAAATACTATGTGTTCTATGACTTCTCCTTCTAAATCGAGTAACGTTTCTATGGAAACGACAGGATTTCCTTTTAGGATACGACTATCTCCCTTCCGATGCACTATTCCTTCTTTACTGCATCCGTCGCTCCCTCACAATGATGAATTAACACAGAAATTGCGTCGCTATGAAATACTATGTGTTCTATGATTTCTACTTCTAAATCGAGTAACGTTTCTATGGAAACGACAGGATTTTCTTTTGGGATACGACTATCTCCTTTCCGATGCATTATTCCTTCTTTACTGCATCCCTAGCACCGTCACGTTGGCATATTAACACAGAAATTGCGGGGCTATGAATTACTATGTGTTCTATGACTTCTCCTTCTAAACCGAGTAACGTTTCTATGGAAACGACAGGATTTTCTTTTAGGATACGACTATCTCCCTTCCGATGCACTATTCCTTATTTACTGCATCCCTCGCTGCCTCACAATGACGAATTAACACAGAAATTGCGTCGCTATGAAATACTATGTGTTCTATGATTTCTATTTCTAAATCGAGTAACGTTTCTATGGAAACGACAGGAATTTCTTTTGGGATACGACTATCTCCTTTCCGATGCACTAATCCTTCTTTACTGCATCTCTAGCACCGTCACGTTGACATATAAACACAGAAATTGCGGGGCTATGAAATACTATGTGTTCTATGACTTCTCCTTCTAAATTTGAGTAACGTTTCTATGGAAACGACATGATTTTCTTTTAGGATACGACAATCTCCCTTCCGATGCACTATTCCTTATTTACTGCATCCCTCGCTCCCTCACAATCACGAATTAACACAGAAATTGCGTCGCTATGAAATACTATGTGTTCTATGATTTCTACTTCTAAATCGAGTAACGTTTCTATGGAAACGACAGGATTTTCTTTTAGGATACGACTATCTCCCTTCCGATGCACTATTCCTTCTTTACTGCATCCCTCGCTCCCTCACAATGACGAATTAACACAGAAATTGCGTCGCTATGAAATACTATGTGTTCTATGATTTCTACTTCTAAATCGAGTAACGTTTCTATGGAAACGACAGGATTTTCGTTTGGGATACGACTATCTCCTTTCCGATGCACTATTCCTTCTTTACTGCATCCCTAGCACCGTCACGTTGACATATTAACACAGAAATTGCGGGGCTATGAAATACTATGTGTTCTATGACTTCTCCTTCTAAATCGAGTAACGTTTCTATGGAAACGACAGGATTTTCTTTTAGGATACGACTATCTCCCTTCCGATGCACTATTCCTTATTTACTGCATCCCTCGCTCCCTCACAATGACGAATTAACACAGAAATTGCGTCGCTATGAAATACTATGTGTTCTATGATTTCTACTTCTAAATCGAGTAACGTTTCTATGGAAACGACAGGAATTTCTTTTGGGATACGACTATCTCCTTTCCGATGCACTAATCCTTCTTTACTGCATCTCTAGCACCGTCACGTTGACATATAAACACAGAAATTGCGGGGCTATGAAATACTATGTGTTCTATGACTTCTCCTTCTAAATCGAGTATCGTTTCTATGGAAACGACAGGATTTTCTTTTAGGATACGACTATCTCCCTTCCGATGCACTATTCCTTCTTTACTGCATCCCTCGCTCCCTCACAATGACAAATTAACACAGAAATTGCGTCGCTATGAAATACTATGTGTTCTATGATTTCTACTTCTAAATCGAGTAACGTTTCTATGGAAACGACAGGATTTTCGTTTGCGATACGACTATCTCCTTTCCGATGCACTATTCCTTCTTTACTGCATCCCTAGCACCGTCACGTTGACATATTAACACAGAAATTGCGGGGCTATGAAATACTATTAGTTCTATGACTTCTCCTTCTAAATCGAATAACGTTTCTATGGAAACGACAGGATTTTCTTTTAGGATACGACTATCTCCTTTCCGATGCACTATTCCTTCTTTACTGCATCCCTCGCTCCCTCACAATGACGAATTAACACAGAAATTGCGTCGCTATGAAATACTATGTGTTCTATGACTTCTCCTTCTAAATCGAGTAACGTTTCTATGGAAACGACAGGATTTTCTTTTAGGATACGACTATCTCCCTTCCGATGCACTATTCCTTCTTTACTGCATCCCTCGCTCCCTCACAATGACGAATTAACACATAAATTGCGTCGCTATGAAATACTATGTGTTCTATGATTTCTACTTCTAAATCGAGTAACGTTTCTATGGAAACGACAGGATTTTCTTTTGGGATACGACTATCTCCTTTCCGATGCACTAATCCTTCTTTACTGCATCTCTAGCACCGTCACGTTGACATATAAACACAGAAATTGCGGGGCTATGAAATACTATGTGTTCTATGACTTCTCCTTCTAAATCGAGTAACGTTTCTATGGAAACGACAGGATTTCCTTTTAGGATACGACTATCTCCCTGCCGATGCACTATTCCTTCTTTACTGCATCCGTCGCTCCCTCACAATGACGAATTAACACAGAAATTGCGTCGCTATGAAATACTATGTGTTCTATGATTTCTACTTCTAAATCGAGTAACGTTTCTATGGAAACGACAGGATTTTCGTTTGGGATACGACTATCTCCTTTCCGATGCACTATTCCTTCTTTACTGCATCCCTAGCACCGTCACGTTGACATATTAACACAGAAATTGCGGGGCTATGAAATACTATGTGTTCTATGACTTCTCCTTCTAAATCGAGTAACGTTTCTATGGAAACGACAGGATCTTCTTTTAGGATACGACTATCTCCCTTCCGATGCACTATTCCTTATTTACTGCATCCCTCGCTCCCTCACAATTACGAATTAACACAGAAATTGCGTCGCTATGAAAACCTATGTGTTCTATGATTTCTACTTCTAAATCGAGTAACGTTTCTATGGAAACGACAGGATTTTCTTTTGGGATACGACTATCTCCTTTCCGATGCACTAATCCTTCATTACTGCATCCCTAGCACCGTCACGTTGACATATTAACACAGAAATTGCGGGGCTATGAAATACTATGTGTTCTATGACTTCTCCTTCCTTATCCCGTAACGTTTCTATGAAAACGACAGGATTTCCTTTTAGGATACGACTATCTCCCTTCCGATGCACTATTCCTTCTTTACTGCATCCGTCGCTCCCTCACAATGACGAATTAACACAGAAATTGCGTCGCTATGAAATACTATGTGTTCTATGATTTCTACTTCTAAATCGAGTAACGTTTCTATGGAAACGACAGGATTTTCTTTTGGGATACGACTATCTCCTTTCCGATGCACTATTCCTTCTTTACTGCATCCCTAGCACCGTCACGTTGACATATTAACCTCAGAAATTGCGGGGCTATGAATTACTATGTGTTCTATGACTTCTCCTTCTAAATCGAGTAACGTTTCTATGGAGACGACAGGATTTTCTTTCAGGATACGACTATCTCCCTTACGATGCACTTTTCCTTCTTTACTGCATCCCTCGCTCCATCACAATGACGAATAAACACAGAAATTGTGTCGCTATGAAGTACTACGTGTTCTATGATTTCTACTTCCAAGTCGAGTAACGTTTCTATGGAAACGACATTATTTTCTTATGGGATACGACTATCTCCTTTCCGATGCACTATTCCTTCTTTACTGCATCCCTAGCACCGTCACGTTGACATATTAACACAGAAATTGCGGGGCTATGAAATACTATGAGTTCTATGACTTCTCCTTCTAAATCGAATAACGTTTCTATGGAAACGACAGGATTTTCTTTTAGGATACGACTATCTCCCTTCCGATGCACTATTCCTTCTTTACTGCATCCCTCGCTCCCTCACAATGACGAATTAACACATAAATTGCGTCGCTATGAAATACTATGTGTTCTATGACTTCTCCTTCTAAATCGAGCTTCGTTTCTATGGAAACGACAAGATTTTCTTTTAGGATACGACTATCTCCCTTCCGATGCACTATTCCTTCTTTACTGCATCCCTCGCTCCCTCACAATGACGAATTAACACATAAATTGCGTCGCTATGAAATACTATCTGTTCTATGATTTCTACTTCTAAATCTAGTAACGTTTCTATGGAAACGACAGGATTTTCTTTTGGGATACGACTATCTCCTTTCCGATGCGCTATTCCTTCTTTACTGCATCCCTAGCACCGTCACGTTGACATATTAACACAGATATTGCGGGGCTATGAAATACTACGTGTTCTATGACTTCTCCTTCTAAATCGAGTAACGTTTCTATGGAAACGACAGAATTTTCTTTTAGGATACGGCTATCTCCCTTCTGATGCACTATTCCTTCTTTACTGCATCCCTCGCTCCCTCACAATGTCGAATTAACACAGAAATTGCGTCGCTATGAAATACTATGTGTTCTATGATTTCTACTTCTAAATCGAGTAACGTTTCTATGGATACGACAGGATTTTCTTTTGGGATACGACTATCCCCTTTCCGATGCACTATTCCTTTTTTACTGCATCCCTAGCACCGTCACGTTGACATATTAACACAGAAATTGCGGGGCTATGAAATACTATGTGTTCTATGACTTCTCCTTCTAAATCGAGTAACGTTTCTATGGAAACGACAGGATTTTCTTTTAGGATACGACTATCTCCTTTCCGATGCACTATTCCTTCTTTACTGCATCCCTCGCTCCCTCACAATAACGAATTAACACAGAAATTGCGTCGCTATGAAATACTATGTGTTCTATGATTTCTACTTCTAAATCGAGTAACGTTTCTATGGAAACGACAGGATTTTCTTTTGGGATACGACTATCTCCTTTCCGACGCACTATTCCTTCTTTACTGCATTCCTAGCACCGTCACGTTGACATATTAACACAGAAATTGCGGGTCTATGAAATACTATGTGTTCTATGACTTCTCCTTCTAAATCGAGTATCGTTTCTATGGAAACGACAGGATTTCCTTTTAGGATACGACTATCTCCCTTCCGATGCACTATTCCTTCTTTACTGCATCCGTCGCTCCCTCACAATGATGAATTAACACAGAAATTGCGTCGCTATGAAATACTATGTGTTCTATGATTTCTACTTCTAAATCGAGTAACGTTTCTATGGAAACGACAGGATTTTCTTTTGGGATACGACTATCTCCTTTCCGATGCATTATTCCTTCTTTACTGCATCCCTAGCACCGTCACGTTGGCATATTAACACAGAAATTGCGGGGCTATGAATTACTATGTGTTCTATGACTTCTCCTTCTAAACCGAGTAACGTTTCTATGGAAACGACAGGATTTTCTTTTAGGATACGACTATCTCCCTTCCGATGCACTATTCCTTATTTACTGCATCCCTCGCTGCCTCACAATGACGAATTAACACAGAAATTGCGTCGCTATGAAATACTATGTGTTCTATGATTTCTATTTCTAAATCGAGTAACGTTTCTATGGAAACGACAGGAATTTCTTTTGGGATACGACTATCTCCTTTCCGATGCACTAATCCTTCTTTACTGCATCTCTAGCACCGTCACGTTGACATATAAACACAGAAATTGCGGGGCTATGAAATACTATGTGTTCTATGACTTCTCCTTCTAAATTTGAGTAACGTTTCTATGGAAACGACATGATTTTCTTTTAGGATACGACAATCTCCCTTCCGATGCACTATTCCTTATTTACTGCATCCCTCGCTCCCTCACAATCACGAATTAACACAGAAATTGCGTCGCTATGAAATACTATGTGTTCTATGATTTCTACTTCTAAATCGAGTAACGTTTCTATGGAAACGACAGGATTTTCTTTTAGGATACGACTATCTCCCTTCCGATGCACTATTCCTTCTTTACTGCATCCCTCGCTCCCTCACAATGACGAATTAACACAGAAATTGCGTCGCTATGAAATACTATGTGTTCTATGATTTCTACTTCTAAATCGAGTAACGTTTCTATGGAAACGACAGGATTTTCGTTTGGGATACGACTATCTCCTTTCCGATGCACTATTCCTTCTTTACTGCATCCCTAGCACCGTCACGTTGACATATTAACACAGAAATTGCGGGGCTATGAAATACTATGTGTTCTATGACTTCTCCTTCTAAATCGAGTAACGTTTCTATGGAAACGACAGGATTTTCTTTTAGGATACGACTATCTCCCTTCCGATGCACTATTCCTTATTTACTGCATCCCTCGCTCCCTCACAATGACGAATTAACACAGAAATTGCGTCGCTATGAAATACTATGTGTTCTATGATTTCTACTTCTAAATCGAGTAACGTTTCTATGGAAACGACAGGAATTTCTTTTGGGATACGACTATCTCCTTTCCGATGCACTAATCCTTCTTTACTGCATCTCTAGCACCGTCACGTTGACATATAAACACAGAAATTGCGGGGCTATGAAATACTATGTGTTCTATGACTTCTCCTTCTAAATCGAGTATCGTTTCTATGGAAACGACAGGATTTTCTTTTAGGATACGACTATCTCCCTTCCGATGCACTATTCCTTCTTTACTGCATCCCTCGCTCCCTCACAATGACAAATTAACACAGAAATTGCGTCGCTATGAAATACTATGTGTTCTATGATTTCTACTTCTAAATCGAGTAACGTTTCTATGGAAACGACAGGATTTTCGTTTGCGATACGACTATCTCCTTTCCGATGCACTATTCCTTCTTTACTGCATCCCTAGCACCGTCACGTTGACATATTAACACAGAAATTGCGGGGCTATGAAATACTATGTGTTCTATGACTTCTCCTTCTAAATTTACATCTACATCTACATTTATACTCCGCAAGCCACCCAACGGTGTGTGGCGGAGGGCACTTTACGTGCCACTGTCATTATCTCCCTTTCCTGTTCCAGTCGCGTATGGTTCGCGGGAAGAACGACTGTCTGAAAGCCTCTGTGCGCGCTCTAATCTCTCTAATTTTACATTCGTGATCTCCTCGGGAGGTATAAGTAGGGGGAAGCAATATATTCGATACCTCATCCAGAAACGCACCCTCTCGAAACCTGGCGAGCAAGCTACACCGCGATGCAGAGCGCCTCTCTTGCAGAGTCTGCCACTTGAGTTTGCTAAACATCTCCGTAACGCTATCACGGTTACCAAATAACCCTGTGACGAAACGCGCCGCTCTTCTTTGGATCTTCTCTATCTCCTCCGTCAACCCGATCTGGTACGGATCCCACACTGATGAGCAATACTCAAGTATAGGTCGAACGAGTGTTTTGTAAGCCACCTCCTTTGTTGATGGACTACATTTTCTAAGGACTCTCCCAATGAATCTCAACCTGGTACCCGCCTTACCAACAATTAATTTTATATGATCATTCCACTTCAAATCGTTCCGCACGCATACTCCCAGATATTTTACAGAAGTAACTGCTACCAGTGTTTGTTCCGCTATCATATAATCATACAATAAAGGATCCTTCTTTCTATGTATTCGCAATACATTACATTTGTCTATGTTAAGGGTCAGTTGCCACTCCCTGCACCAAGTGCCTATCCGCTGCAGATCTTCCTGCATTTCGCTACAATTTTCTAATGCTGCAACTTCTCTGTATACTACAGCATCATCCGCGAAAAGCCGCATGGAACTTCCGACACTATCTACTATGTCATTTATATATATTGTGAAAAGCAATGGTCCCATAACACTCCCCTGTGGCACGCCAGAGGTTACTTTAACGTCTGTAGATGTCTCTCCATTGAGAACAACATGCTGTGTTCTGTTTGCTAAAAACTCTTCAATCCAGCCACACAGCTGGTCTGATATTCCGTAGGCTCTTACTTTGTTTATCAGACGACAGTGCGGAACTGTATCGAACGCCTTCCGGAAGTCAAGGAAAATGGCATCTACCTGGGAGCCTGTATCTAATATTTTCTGGGTTTCATGAACAAATAATGCGAGTTGGGTTTCACACGATCGCTGTTTCCGGAATCCATGTTGATTCCTACATAGTAGATTCTGAGTTTCCAAAAACGACATGATACTCGAGCAAAAGACATGTTCTAAAATTCTACAACAGATCGACGTCAGAGAGATAGGTCTATAGTTTTGCGCATCTGCTCGACGACCCTTCTTGAAGACTGGGACTACCTGTGCTCTTTTCCAATCATTTGGAACCTTCTGTTCCTCTAGAGACTTGCGGTACACGGCTGTTAGAAGGGGGGCAAGTTCTTTCGCGTAACGTTTCTATGGAAACGACATGATTTTCTTTTAGGATACGACAATCTCCCTTCCGATGCACTATTCCTTATTTACTGCATCCCTCGCTCCCTCACAATCACGAATTAACACAGAAATTGCGTCGCTATGAAATACTATGTGTTCTATGATTTCTACTTCTAAATCGAGTAACGTTTCTATGGAAACGACAGGATTTTCTTTTGGGATACGACTATCTCCTTTCCGATGCACTAATCCTTCTTTACTGCATCTCTAGCACCGTCACGTTGACATATAAACACAGAAATTGCGGGGCTATGAAATACTATGTGTTCTATGACTTCTCCTTCTAAATCGAGTAACGTTTCTATGGAAACGACAGGATTTCCTTTTAGGATACGACTATCTCCCTTCCGATGCACTATTCCTTCTTTACTGCATCCGTCGCTCCCTCACAATGATGAATTAACACAGAAATTGCGTCGCTATGAAATACTATGTGTTCTATGATTTCTACTTCTAAATCGAGTAACGTTTCTATGGAAACGACAGGATTTTCTTTTGGGATACGACTATCTCCTTTCCGATGCATTATTCCTTCTTTACTGCATCCCTAGCACCGTCACGTTGACATATTAACACAGAAATTGCGGGGCTATGAAATACTATGTGTTCTATGACTTCTCCTTCTAAACCGAGTTACGTTTCTACGGAAACGACAGGATTTTCTTTTAGGATACGACTATCTCCCTTGCGATGCACTATTCCTTCTTTACTGCATCCCTCGCTCCCTCACAATGACGAATTAACACAGAAATTGCGTTGCTATGAAATACTATGTGTTCTATGACTTCTCTTTCTAAATCGAGTAACGTTTCTATGGAAACGACAGGATTTTCTTTTGGGATACGACTATCTCCTTTCCGATGCACTATTCCTTCTTTACTGCATTCCTAGCACCGTCACGTTGACATATTAACACAGAAATTGCGGGGCTATGAAATACTATGTGTTCTATGACTTCTCCTTCTAAATCGAGTAACGTTTCTATGGAAACGACAGGATTTTCTTTTAGGATACGACTATCTCCCTTCCGATGCACTATTCCTTCTTTACTGCATCCCTCGCTCCCTCACAATGACGAATTAACACATAAATTGCGTCGCTATGAAATACTATGTGTTCTATGACTTCTCCTTCTAAATCGAGCTTCGTTTCTATGGAAACGACAAGATTTTCTTTTAGGATACGACTATCTCCCTTCCGATGCACTATTCCTTCTTTACTGCATCCCTCGCTCCCTCACAATGACGAATTAACACATAAATTGCGTCGCTATGAAATACTATGTGTTCTATGATTTCTACTTCTAAATCTAGTAACGTTTCTATGGAAACGACAGGATTTTCTTTTGGGATACGACTATCTCCTTTCCGATGCGCTATTCCTTCTTTACTGCATCCCTAGCACCGTCACGTTGACATATTAACACAGATATTGCGGGGCTATGAAATACTACGTGTTCTATGACTTCTCCTTCTAAATCGAGTAACGTTTCTATGGAAACGACAGAATTTTCTTTTAGGATACGGCTATCTCCCTTCTGATGCACTATTCCTTCTTTACTGCATCCCTCGCTCCCTCACAATGTCGAATTAACACAGAAATTGCGTCGCTATGAAATACTATGTGTTCTATGATTTCTACTTCTAAATCGAGTAACGTTTCTATGGAAACGACAGGATTTTCTTTTGGGATACGACTATCCCCTTTCCGATGCACTATTCCTTTTTTACTGCATCCCTAGCACCGTCACGTTGACATATTAACACAGAAATTGCGGGGCTATGAAATACTATGTGTTCTATGACTTCTCCTTCTAAATCGAGTAACGTTTCTATGGAAACGACAGGATTTTCTTTTAGGATACGACTATCTCCTTTCCGATGCACTATTCCTTCTTTACTGCATCCCTCGCTCCCTCACAATAACGAATTAACACAGAAATTGCGTCGCTATGAAATACTATGTGTTCTATGATTTCTACTTCTAAATCGAGTAACGTTTCTATGGAAACGACAGGATTTTCTTTTGGGATACGACTATCTCCTTTCCGATGCACTATTCCTTCTTTACTGCATTCCTAGCACCGTCACGTTGACATATTAACACAGAAATTGCGGGTCTATGAAATACTATGTGTTCTATGACTTCTCCTTCTAAATCGAGTATCGTTTCTATGGAAACGACAGGATTTTCTTTTAGGATACGACTATCTCCCTTCCGATGCACTATTCCTTCTTTACTGCATCCCTCGCTCCCTCACAATGACGAATTAACACAGAAATTGCGTCGCTATGAAATACTATGTGTTCTATGATTTCTACTTCTAAATCGAGTAACGTTTCTATGGAAACGACTGGATTTTCGTTTGGGATACGACTATCTCCTTTCCGATGCACTATTCCTTCTTCACTGCATCCCTAGCACCGTCACGTTGACATATTAACACAGAAATTGCGGGGCTATGAAATACTATGTGTTCTATGACTTCTCCTTCTAAATCGAGTAACGTTTCTATGGAAACGACAGGATTTTCTTTTAGGATACGACTATCTCCCTTCCGATGCACTATTCCTTATTTACTGCATCCCTCGCTCCCTCACAATGACGAATTAACACAGAAATTGCGTCGCTATGAAATACTATGTGTTCTATGATTTCTACTTCTAAATCGAGTAACGTTTCTATGGAAACGGCAGGATTTTCTTTTGGGATACGACTATCTCCTTTCCAATGCACTATTCCTTCTTTACCGCATTCCTAGCACCGTCACGTTGACATATTAACACAGGAATTGCGGGGCTATGAAATACTATGTGTTCTATGACTTCTCCTTCTAAATCGAGTAACGTTTCTATGGAAACGACAGGATTTTCTTTTAGGATACGACTATCTCCCTTACGATGCACTATTCCTTCTTTACTGCATCCCTCGCTCCCTCACAATGACGAATTAACACAGAAATTGCGTCGCTATGAAATACTATGTGTTCTATGATTTCTACTTCTAAATCGAGTAACGTTTCTATGGAAACGACAGGATTTTCTTTTGGGATACGACTATCTCCTTTCCGATGCACTATTCCTTCTTTACTGCATCCCTAGCACCGTCACGTTGACATATTAACACAGAATTGCGGGGCTATGAAATACTATGTGTTCTATGACTTCTCCTTCTAAATCGAGTAAAGTTTCTATGGAAACGAAAGGATTTTCTTTTAGGATACGACTATCTCCCTTCCGATGCACTATTCCTTCTTTACTGCATCCCTCGCTCCCTCACAATGACGAATTAACACAGAAATTGCGTCGCTATGAAATACTATGTGTTCTATGATTTCTACTTCTAAATCGAGTAACGTTTCTATGGAAACGACAGGATTTTCTTTTGGGATACGACTATCTCCTTTCCGATGCACTATTCCTTCTTTACTTCATCCCTAGCACCGTCACGTTGACATATTAACCTCAGAAATTGCGGGGCTATGAAATACTATGTGTTCTATGACTTCTCCTTCTAAATCGAGTAACGTTTCTATGGAGACGACAGGATTTTCTTTTAGGATACGACTATCTCCCTTCCGATGCACTTTTCCTTCTTTACTGCATCCCTCGCTCCCTCACAATGACGAATTAACACAGAAATTGTGTCGCTATGAAGTACTACGTGTTCTATGATTTCTACTTCCAAATCAAGTAACGTTTCTATGGAAACGACAGGATTTTCTTTTGGGATACGACTATCTCCTTTCCGATGCACTATTCCTTCTTTACTGCATCCCTAGCACCGTCACGTTGACATATTAACACAGAATTGCGGGGCTATGAAATACTATGTGTTCTATGACTTCTCCTTCTAAATCGAGTAAAGTTTCTATGGAAACGACAGGATTTTCTTTTAGGATACGACTATCTCCCTTCCGATGCACTATTCCTTCTTTACTGCATCCCTCGCTCCCTCACAATGACGAATTAACACAGAAATTGCGTCGCTATGAAATACTATGTGTTCTATGATTTCTACTTCTAAATCGTGTAACGTTTCTATGGAAACGACAGGATTTTCTTTTAGGATACGACTATCTCCTTTCCGATGCACTATTCCTTCTTTACTTCATCCCTAGCACCGTCACGTTGACATATTAACCTCAGAAATTGCGGGGCTATGAAATACTATGTGTTCTATGACTTCTCCTTCTAAATCGAGTAACGTTTCTATGGAGACGACAGGATTTTCTTTTAGGATACGACTATCTCCGTTCCGATGCACTTTTCCTTCTTTACTGCATCCCTCGCTCCCTCACAATGACGAATTAACACAGAAATTGTGTCTCTATGAAGTACTACGTGTTTTATGATTTCTACTTCCAAATCGAGTAACGTTTCTATGGAAACGACAGGATTTTCTTTAAGGATACGACTATCTCCCTTCCGATGCACTATTCCTTCTTTACTGCATCCCGCGCTCCCTCACAATGACGAATTAACACAGAAATTGCGTCGCTATGAAATACTATGTGTTCTATGATTTCTACTTCTAAATCGAGTAACGTTTCTATGGAAACGACAGGATTTACTTTTGGGATACGACTATCTCCTTTCCGATGCACTATTCCGTCTTTACTTCATCCCTAGCACCGTCACGTTGACATATTAACCTCAGAAATTGCGGGGCTATGAAATACTATGTGTTCTATGACTTCTCCTTCTAAATCGAGTAACGTTTCTATGGAGACGACAGGATTTTCTTTTAGGATACGACTATCTCCCTTCCGATGCACTTTTCCTTCTTTACTGCATCCCTCGCTCCCTCACAATGACGAATTAACACAGAAATTGTGTCGCTATGAAGTACTACGTGTTCTATGATTTCTACTTCCAAATCGAGTAACGTTTCTATGGAAACGACAGGATTTTCTTTTGGGATACGACTATCTCCTTTCCGATGCACTATTCCTTCTTTACTGCATCCCTAGCACCGTCACGTTGACATATTAACACAGAAATTGCGGGGCTATGAAATACTATGTGTTCTATGACTTCTCCTTCTAAATCGAATAACGTTTCTATGGAAACGACAGGATTTTCTTTTAGGATACGACTATCTCCCTTCCGATGCACTATTCCTTCTTTACTGCATCCCGCGCTCCCTCACAATGACGAATTAACACAGAAATTGCGTCGCTATGAAATACTATGTGTTCTATGAGTTCTCCTTCTAAATCGAGTAACGTTTCTATGGAAACGACAGGATTTTCTTTTAGGATACGACTATCTCCCTTCCGATTCACTATTCCTTCTTTACTGCATCCCTCGCTCCCTCACAATGACGAATTAACACATAAATTGCGTCGCCATGAAATACTATGTGTTCTATGATTTCTACTTCTAAATCGAGTAACGTTTCCATGGAAACGACAGGATTTTCTTTTGGGATACGACTATCTCCTTTCCGATGCACTATTCCTTCTTTATTGCATCCCTAGCACCGTCACGTTGACATATTAACACAGAAATTGCGGGGCTATGAAATACTACGTGTTCTATGACTTCTAGTTCTAAATCGAGTAACGTTTCTATGGAAACGACAGGATTTTCTTTTAGGATACGGCTATCTCCCTTCTGATGCACTATTCCTTCTTTACTGCATCCCTCGCTCCCTCACAATGTCGAATTAACACAGCAATTGCGTCGCTATGAAATACTATGTGTTCTATGATTTCTACTTCTAAATCGAGTAACGTTTCTATGGAAACGACAGGATTTTCTTTTGGGATACGACTATCTCTTTTCCGATGCACTATTCCTTTTTTACTGCATCCCTAGCACCGTCACGTTGACATATTAACACAGAAATTGCGGGGCTATGAAATACTATGTGTTCTATGACTTCTCCTTCTAAATCGAGTAACGTTTCTATGGAAACGACAGGATTTTCTTTTAGGATACGACTATCCCCCTTCCGATGCACTATTCCTTCTTTACTGCATCCCTCGCTCCCTCACAATAACGAATTAACACAGAAATTGCGCCGCTATGAAATACTATGTGTTCTATGATTTCTACTTCTAAATCGAGTAACGTTTCTATGGAAACGACAGGATTTTCTTTTGGGATACAACTATCTCCTTTCCGATGCACTGTTCCTTCTTTACTGCATTCCTAGCACCGTCACGTTGACATATTAACACAGAAATTGCGGGGCTATGAAATACTATGTGTTCTATGACTTCTCCTTCTAAATCGAGTAACGTTTCTATGGAAACGACAGGATTTTGTATTAGGATACGACTATCTCCCTTATGATGCACTATTCCTTCTTTACTGCATCCCTCGCTCCCTCACAATGACGAATTAACACAGAAATTGCGTCGCTATGAAATACTATGTGTTCTATGATTTCTACTTCTAAATCGAGTAACGTTTCTATGGAAACGACAGGATTTTTTTTGGGATACGACTATCTCCTTTCCGATGCACTATTCCTTCTTTACTGCATCCCTAGCACCGTCACGTTGACATATTAACACAGAAATTGCGGGGCTATGAAATACTATGTGTTAAATGACTTCTCCTTCTTAATCGAGTAACGTTCCTATGGAAACGACAGGATTTTCTTTTAGGAAACGACTATCTCCCTTCCGATGCACTATTCCTTCTTTACTGCATCCCTCCCTCCCTCACAGTGACGAATTAACACAGAAATTGCGTCGCTATGAAATACTATGTGTTCTATGATTTCTACTTCTAAATCGAGTAACGTTTCTATGTAAACGACAGGATTTTCTTTTGGGATACGACTATCTCCCTTCCGATGCACTATTCCTTCTTTACTGCATCCCTCGCTCCCTCACAATGACGAATTAACACAGAAATTGTGTCACTATGAAATACTACGTGTTCTATGATTTCTACTTCCAAATCGAGTAACGTTTCTATGGAAACGACAGGATTTTCTTTTGGGATACGACTATCTCCTTTCCGATGCAGTATTCCTTCTTTACTGCATACCTAGCACCGTCACGTTGACATATTAACACAGAAATTGCGGGGCTATGAAATACTATGTGTTCTATGACTTCTCCTTCTAAATCGAATAACGTTTCTATGGAAACGACAGGATTTTCTTTTAGGATACGACTATCTCCCTTCCGATGCACTATTCCTTCTTTACTGCATCCCTCGCTCCCTCACAATGACGAATTAACACAGAAATTGCGTCGCTATGAAATACTATGTGTTCTATGATTTCTACTTCTAAATCGAGTAACGTTTCTATGGAAACGACAGGATTTTCTTTTGGGATACGACTATCTCCTTTCCGATGCACTATTCCTTTTTTACTGCATCCCTCGCTCCATCACAATAACGAATTAACACAGAAATTGCGTCGCTATGAAATACTATGTGTTCTATGATTTCTACTTCTAAATCGAGTAACGTTTCTATTGAAACGACAGGATTTTCTTTTGGGATACGACTATCTCCTTTCCGATGCACTATTCCTTCTTTACTGCATTCCTAGCACCGTCACGTTGACATATTAACACAGAAATTGCGGGGCTATGAAATACTATGTGTTCTATGACTTCTCCTTCTGAATCGAGTAAAGTTTCTATGGAAACGACAGGATTTTCTTTTAGGATACGACTATCTCCCTTCCGATGCACTATTCCTTCTTTACTGCATCCCTCGCTCCCTCACAATGACGAATTAACACAGAAATTGCGTCGCTATGAAATACTATGTGTTCTATGATTTCTACTTCTAAATCGAGTAACGTTTCTATGGAAACGACAGGATTTTCTTTTGGGATACGACTATCGCCTTTCCGATGCACTATTCCTTCTTTACTGCATCCCTAGCACCGTCACGTTGACATATTAACACAGAAATTGCGGGGCTATGAAATACTATGTGTTCTATGACTTCTCCTTCTTAATCGAGTAACGTTCCTATGGAAACGACAGGATTTTCTTTTAGGAAACGACTATCTCCCTTCCGATTCACTATTCCTTCTTTACTGCATCCCTCCCTCCCTCACAGTGACGAATTAACACAGAAATTGCGTCGCTATGAAATACTATGTGTTCTATGATTTCTACTTCTAAATCGAGTAACGTTTCTATGGAGACGAGAGGATTTTCTTTTGGGATACGACTATCTCCTTTCCGATGCACTATTCCTTCTTTACTGCATCCCTAGCACCGTCACGTTGACATATTAACACAGAAATTGCGGGGCTATGAAATACTGTGTGTTCTATGACTTCTCCTTCTAAATCGAGTAACGTTTCTATGGAAACGACAGGATTTTCTTTTAGGATACGACTACCTTTCTTCCGATGCACTATTCCTTCTTTACTGCATCCCTCGCTCCCTCACAATGACGAATTAACACAGAAATTGCGTCGCTATGAAATACTATGTGTTCTATGATTTCTACTTCAAAATCGAGTAACGTTTCTATGGAAACGACAGGATTTTCTTTTAGGATACGACTATCTCCCTTCCGATGCACTATTCCTTCTTTACTGCATCCCTCGCTCCCTCACAATGACGAATTAACACAGAAATTGCGTCGCTATGAAATACTATGTGTTCTATGATTTCTACTTCTACATCGAGTAACGTTTCTATGGAAACGAAAGGATTTTCTTATACGATACGACTATCTCCCTTCCGATGCACTATTCCTTCTTTACTGCATCCCTCGCTCCCTCACAATGACGAATTAACACAGAAATTGCGTCGCTATGAAATACTATGTGTTCTATGATTTCTACTTCTAAATCGAGTAACGTTTCTATGGAAACGACAGGATTTTCTTTTAGGATACGACTATCTCCCTTCCGATGCACTATTCCTTCTTTACTGCATCCCTCGCTCCCTCACAATGACGAATTAACACAGAAATTGCGTCGCTATGAAATACTATGTGTTCTATGATTTCTACTTCTAAATCGAGTAACGTTTCTATGGAAACGACAGGATTTTCTTTTGGGATACGACTATCTCCTTTCCGATGCACTATTCCCTCTTTACTGCATCCCTAGCACCGTCACGTTGACATATTAACACAGAAATTGCGGGGCTATGAAATACTATGTGTTCTATGACTTCTCCTTCTAAATCGAGTAAAGTTTCTATGGCAACGACAGGATTTTCTTTTAGGATACGACTATCTCCCTTCCGATGCACTATTCCTTCTTTACTGCATCCCTCGCTCCCTCACAATGACGAATTAACACAGAAATTGCGTCGCTATGAAATACTATGTGTTCTATGATTTCTAATTCTAAATCGAGTAACGTTTCTATGGAAACGACAGGATTTTCTTTTGGGATACGTCTATCTCCTTTCCGATGCACTATTCCTTCTTTACTGCATCCCTAGCACCGTCACGTTGACATATTAACACAGAAATTGCGGGGCTATGAAATACTATGTGTTCTATGACTTCTCCTTCTTAATCGAGTAACCTTCCTATGGAAACGACAGGATTTTCTTTTAGGGAACGACTATCTCCCTTCCGATGCACTATTCCTTCTTTACTGCATCCCTCCCTCCCTCACAGTGACGAATTAACACAGAAATTGCGTCGCTATGAAATACTACGTGTTCTATGATTTCTACTTCTAAATCGAGTAACGTTTCTATGGAAACGACAGGATTTTCTTTTGGGATACGACTATCTCCCTTCCGATGCACTATTCCTTCTTTACTGCATCCCTCGCTCCCTCACAATGACGAATTAACACAGAAATTGTGTCGCTATGAAATACTACGTGTTTTATGATTTCTACTTCCAAATCGAGTAACGTTTCTATGGAAACGACAGGATTTTCTTTTGGGATACGACTATCTCCCTTGCGATGCACTTTTTTTTCTTTACTGCATCCCTCGCTCCCTCACAATGACGAATTAACACAGAAATTGTGTCGCTATGAAATACTACGTGTTCTATGATTTCTACTTCCAAATCGAGTAACGTTTCTATGGAAACGACAGGATTTTCTTTTGGGATACGACTATCTCCTTTCCGATGCACTATTCCTTCTTTACTGCATCTCTAGCACCGTCACGTTTACATATTAACACAGAAATTGCGGGGCTATGAATTACTATGTGTTCTATGACTTCTCCTTCTAAATCGAATAACGTTTCTATGGAAACGACAGGATTTTCTTTTAGGATACGACTATCTCCCTTCCGATGCACTATTCCTTCTTTACTGCATCCCTCGCTCTCTCACAATGACGAATTAACACAGAAATTGCGTCGCTATGAAATACTATGTGTTCTATGATTTCTACTTCTAAATCGAGTAACGTTTCTATGGAGACGAGAGGATTTTCTTTTGGGATACGACTATCTCCTTTCCGATGCACTATTCCTTCTTTACTGCATCCCTAGCACCGTCACGTTGACATATTAACACAGAAATTGCGGGGCTATGAAATACTATGTGTTCTATGACTTCTCCTTCTAAATCGAGTAACGTTTCTATGGAAACGACAGGATTTTCTTTTAGGATACGACTATCTCCTTTCCGATGCACTATTCCTTCTTTACTGCAACCCTCGCTCCCTAGCAATGACGAATTAACACAGAAATTGCGTCGCTATGAAATACTATGTGTTCTATGACTTCTCCTTCTAAATCGAGTAACGTTTCTATGGAAACGACAGGATTTTCTTTTAGGATACGACTATCTCCCTTCCGATGCACTATTCCTTCTTTACTGCATCCCTAGCACCGTCACGTTGACATATTAACACAGAAATTGCGGGGCTATGAAATACTATGTGTTCTATGACTTCTCCTTCTAAATCGAATAACGTTTCTATGGAAACGACAGGATTTTCTTTTAGGATACGACTACCTCCCTTCCGATGCACTATTCCTTCTTTACTGCATCCCTCGCTCCCTCACAATGACGAATTAACACAGAAATTGCGTCGCTATGAAATACTATGTGTTCTATGATTTCTACTTCAAAATCGAGTAACGTTTCTATGGAAACGACAGGATTTTCTTTTAGGATACGACTATCTCCCTTCCGATGCACTATTCCTTCTTTACTGCATCCCTCGCTCCCTCACAATGACGAATTAACACAGAAATTGCGTCGCTATGAAATACTATGTGTTCTATGATTTCTACTTCTACATCGAGTAACGTTTCTATGGAAACGAAAGGATTTTCTTATACGATACGACTATCTCCCTTCCGATGCACTATTCCTTCTTTACTGCATCCCTCGCTCCCTCACAATGACGAATTAACACAGAAATTGCGTCGCTATGAAATACTATGTGTTCTATGATTTCTACTTCTAAATCGAGTAACGTTTCTATGGAAACGACAGGATTTTCTTTTAGGATACGACTATCTCCCTTCCGATGCACTATTCCTTCTTTACTGCATCCCTCGCTCCCTCACAATGACGAATTAACACAGAAATTGCGTCGCTATGAAATACTATGTGTTCTATGATTTCTATTTCTAAATCGAGTAACGTTTCTATGGAAACGACAGGATTTTCTTTTGGGATACGACTATCTCCTTTCCGATGCACTATTCCCTCTTTACTGCATCCCTAGCACCGTCACGTTGACATATTAACACAGAAATTGCGGGGCTATGAAATACTATGTGTTCTATGACTTCTCCTTCTAAATCGAGTAAAGTTTCTATGGCAACGACAGGATTTTCTTTTAGGATACGACTATCTCCCTTCCGATGCACTATTCCTTCTTTACTGCATCCCTCGCTCCCTCACAATGACGAATTAACACAGAAATTGCGTCGCTATGAAATACTATGTGTTCTATGATTTCTAATTCTAAATCGAGTAACGTTTCTATGGAAACGACAGGATTTTCTTTTGGGATACGACTATCTCCTTTCCGATGCACTATTCCTTCTTTACTGCATCCCTAGCACCGTCACGTTGACATATTAACACAGAAATTGCGGGGCTATGAAATACTATGTGTTCTATGACTTCTCCTTCTTAATCGAGTAACGTTCCTATGGAAACGACAGGATTTTCTTTTAGGGAACGACTATCTCCCTTCCGATGCACTATTCCTTCTTTACTGCATCCCTCCCTCCCTCACAGTGACGAATTAACACAGAAATTGCGTCGCTATGAAATACTACGTGTTCTATGATTTCTACTTCTAAATCGAGTAACGTTTCTATGGAAACGACAGGATTTTCTTTTGGGATACGACTATCTCCCTTCCGATGCACTATTCCTTCTTTACTGCATCCCTCGCTCCCTCACAATGACGAATTAACACATAAATTGTGTCGCTATGAAATACTACGTGTTTTATGATTTCTACTTCCAAATCGAGTAACGTTTCTATGGAAACGACAGGATTTTCTTTTGGGATACGACTATCTCCCTTGCGATGCACTTTTTTTTCTTTACTGCATCCCTCGCTCCCTCACAATGACGAATTAACACAGAAATTGTGTCGCTATGAAATACTACGTGTTCTATGATTTCTACTTCCAAATCGAGTAACGTTTCTATGGAAACGACAGGATTTTCTTTTGGGATACGACTATCTCCTTTCCGATGCACTATTCCTTCTTTACTGCATCTCTAGCACCGTCACGTTTACATATTAACAGAGAAATTGCGGGGCTATGAATTACTATGTGTTCTATGACTTCTCCTTCTAAATCGAATAACGTTTCTATGGAAACGACAGGATTTTCTTTTAGGATACGACTATCTCCCTTCCGATGCACTATTCCTTCTTTACTGCATCCCTCGCTCTCTCACAATGACGAATTAACACAGAAATTGCGTCGCTATGAAATACTATGTGTTCTATGACTTCTCCTTCTAAATCGAGTAACGTTTCTATGGAAACGACAGGATTTTCTTTTAGGATACGACTATCTCCCTTCCGATGCACTATTCCTTCTTTACTGCATCCCTCGCTCCCTCACAATGACGAATTAACACATAAATTGCGTCGCTATGAAATACTATGTGTTCTATGATTTCTACTTCTAAATCGAGTAACGTTTCTATGGAAACGACAGGATTTTCTTTTGGGATACGACTATCTCCTTTCCGATGCACTATTCCTTCTTTACTGCATCCCTAGCACCGTCACGTTGACATATTAACACTTAAATTGCGGGGCTATGAAATACTACGTGTTCTATGACTTCTCCTTCTAAATCGAGTAACGTTTCTATGGAAACGACAGGATTTTCTTTTAGGATACGGCTATCTCCCTTCTGATGCACTATTCCTTCTTTACTGCATCCCTCGCTCCCTCACAATGTCGAATTAAGACAGAAATTGCGTCGCTATGACATACTATGTGTTCTATGACTTCTCCTTCTAAATCGAGTAACGTTTCTCTGGAAACGACAGGATTTTCTTTTGGGATACGACTATCTCCTTTCCGATGCACTATTCCTTTTTTACTGCATCCCTCGCTCCCTCACAATGACGAATTAACACAGAAATTGCGTCGCTATGAAATACTATGTGTTCTAAGATTTCTACTTCTAAATCGAGTAACGTTTCTATGGAAACGAGAGAATTTTCTTTTGGGATACGACTATCTCCTTTCCGATGCACTATTCCTTCTTTACTGCATCCCTAGCACCGTCACGTTGACATATTAACACAGAAATTGCGGGGCTATGAAATACTATGTGTTCTATGACTTCTCCTTCTAAATCCAGTAACATTTGTATGGAAACGACAGGATTTTCTTTTAGGATACGACTATCTCCCTTACGATGCACTATTCCTTCTTTACTGCATCCCTCGCTCCCTCACAATGACGAATTAACACATAAATTGCGTCGCTATGAAATACTATGTCTTCTATGATTTCTACTTCTAAATCGAGTAACGTTTCTATGGAAACGACAGGATTTTCTTTTGGGATACGACTATGTCCTTTCCGATGCACTATTCCTCCTTTACTGCATCCCTAGCACCGTCACGTTGACATATTAACACAGAAATTTCGGGGCTATGAAATACTATGTGTTCTATGACTTCTCCTTCTAAATCGAGTAACGTTTCTATGGAAACGACAGGATTTTATTTTAGGATACGACAATCTCCCTTCCGATGCACTATTCCTTCTTTACTGCATCCCTCGCTCCCTCACAATGACGAATTAACACATAAATTGCGCCGCTATGAAATACTATGTGTTCTATGTTTTCTACTTCTAAGTCGAGTAACGTTTCTATGGAAACGACAGGATTTTCTTTTGGGATACGACAATCTCCCTTCCGATGCACTATTCCTTCTTTACTGCATCCCTCGCTCCCTCACAATGACGAATTAACACATAAATTGCGCCGCTATGAAATACTATGTGTTCTATGTTTTCTACTTCTAAATCGAGTAACGTTTCTATGGAAACGACAGGATTTTCTTTTAGTGTACGACTATCTCCCTTCCGATGCACGTGTTCCTTCTTTACTGCATCCCTCGCTCCCTCACAATGACGAATTAACACAGAAATTGTGTCGCTATGAAATACTATGTGTTCTATGACTTCTCCTTCTAAATCGAGTAACGTTTCTATGGAAACGACAGGATTTTATTTTAGGATACGACAATCTCCCTTCCGATGCACTATTCCTTCTTTACTGCATCCCTCGCTCCCTCACAATGACGAATTAACACATAAATTGCGCCGCTATGAAATACTATGTGTTCTATGTTTTCTACTTCTAAGTCGAGTAACGTTTCTATGGAAACGACAGGATTTTCTTTTGGGATACGACTATCTCCTTTCCGATGCACTATTCCTTCTTTACTGCATTCCTAGCACCGTCACGTTGACATATTAACACAGAAATTGCGGGGCTATGAAATACTATGTGTTCTATGACTTCTCCTTCTAAATCGAGTAAAGTTTCTATGGAAACGACAGGATTTTCTTTTAGGATACGACTATCTCCCTTCCGATGCACTATTCCTTCTTTACTGCATCCCTCGCTCCCTCACAATGACGACTTAACACAGATATTGCGTCGCTATGAAATACTATGTGTTCTATGATTTCTACTTCTAAATCGAGTAACGTTTCTATGGAAACGACAGGATTTTCCTTTGGGATACGACTATCTCCTTTCCGATGCACTATTCCTTCTTTACTGCATTCCTAGCACCGTCACGTTGACATATTAACACAGAAATTGCGGGGCTATAAAATACTATGTGTTCTATGATTTCTCCTTCATAATCGAGTAACGTTCCTATGGAAACGACAGGATTTTCTTTTAGGAAACGACTATCTCCCTTCCGATGCACTATTCCTTCTTTACTGCATCCCTCCCTCCCTCACAGTGACGAATTAACACAGAAATTGCGTCGCTATGAAATACTATGTGTTCTATGATTTCTACTTCTAAATCGAGTAACGTTTCTATGGAAACGACAGGATTTTCTTTTGGGATACGACTATCTCCTTTCCGATGCACTATTCCTTCTTTACTGCATTCCTAGCACCGTCACGTTGACATATTAACACAGAAATTGCGGGGCTATGACATACTATGTGTTCTATGACTTCTCCTTCTAAATCGAGTAAACTTTCTATGGAAACGACAGGATTTTCTTTTAGGATACGACTATCTCCCTTCCGATGCACTATTCCTTCTTTACTGCATCCCTCGCTCCCTCACAATCACGAATTAACACAGATATTGCGTCGCTATGAAATACTATGTGTTCTATGATTTCTACTTCTAAATCGAGTAACGTTTCTATGGAAACGACAGGATTTTCTTTTGGGATACGACTATCTCCTTACCGATGCACTATTCCTTCTTTACTGCATCCCTAGCACCGTCACGTTGACATATTAACACAGAAATTGCGGGGCTATGAAATACTATGTGTTCTATGATTCCTCCTTCTTAATCGAGTAACGTTCCTATGGAAACGACAGGATTTTCTTTTAGGAAACGACTATCCCCCTTCCGATGCACTATTCCTTCTTTACTGCATCCCTCCCTCCCTCACAGTGACGAATTAACACAGAAATTGCGTCGCTATGAAATACTATGTGTTCTATGATTTCTACTTCTAAATCGAGTAACGTTTCTATGGAAACGACAGGATTTTCTTTTAGGATACGACTATCTCCCTTCCGATGCACTATTCCTTCTTTACTGCATTCCTAGCACCGTCACGTTGACATATTAACACAGAAATTGCGGGGCTATGACATACTATGTGTTCTATGACTTCTCCTTCTAAATCGAGTAAAGTTTCTATGGAAACGACAGGATTTTCTTTTAGGATACGACTATCTCCCTTCCGATGCACTATTCCTTCTTTACTGCATCCCTAGCTCCCTCACAATGACGAATTAACACAGATATAGCGTCGCTATGAAATACTATGTGTTCTATGATTTCTACTTCTAAATCGAGTAACGTTTCTATGGAAACGACAGGATTTTCTTTTGGGATACGACTATCTCCTTTCCGATGCACTATTCCTTCTTTACTGCATCCCTAGCACCGTCACGTTGACATATTAACACAGAAATTGCGGGGCTATGAAATACTATGTGTTCTATGATTTCTCCTTCTTAATCGAGTAACGTTCCTATGGAAACGACAGGATTTTCTTTTAGGAAACGACTATCTCCCTTCCGATGCACTATTCCTTCTTTACTGCATCCCTCCCTCCCTCACAGTGACGAATTAACACAGAAATTGCGTCGCTATGAAATACTATGTGTTCTATGATTTCTACTTCTAAATCGAGTAACGTTTCTATGGAAACGACAGGATTTTCTTTTGGGATACGACTATCTCCCTTCCGATGCACTATTCCTTCTTTACTGCATCCCTCGCTCCCTCACAATGACGAATTAACACAGAAATTCTGTCGCTATGAAATACTACGTGTTCTGTGATTTCTACTTCCAAATCGAGTAACGTTTCTATGGAAACGACAGGATTTTCTTTTGGGATACGACTATCTCCCTTCCGATGCCCTTTTCCTTCTTTACTGCATCCCTCGCTCCCTCACAATGACGAATTAACACAGAAATTGTGTCGCTATGAAATACTACGTGTTCTATGATTTCTACTTCCAAATCGAGTAACGTTTCTACAGAAACGACAGGATTTTCCTTTGGGATACGACTATCTCCTTTCCGATGCACTATTCCTTCTTTACTGCATCCCTAGCTCCCTCACAATGACGAATTAACACAGATATAGCGTCGCTATGAAATACTATGTGTTCTATGATTTCTACTTCTAAATCGAGTAACGTTTCTATGGAAACGACAGGATTTTCTTTTGGGATACGACTATCTCCTTTCCGATGCACTATTCCTTCTTTACTGCATCCCTAGCACCGTCACGTTGACATATTAACACAGAAATTGCGGGGCTATGAAATACTATGTGTTCTATGTCTTCTCCTTCTAAATCGAATAACGTTTCTATGGAAACGACAGGATTTTCTTTTAGGATACGATTATCTCCCTTCCGATGCACTATTCCTTCTTTACTGCATCCCTCGCTCCCTCACAATGACGAATTAACACAGAAATTGTGTCGCTATGAAATACTATGTATTCTATGACTTCTCATTCTAAATCGAGTAACGTTTCTATGGAAACGACAGGATTTTCTTTTAGGATACGACTATCTCCCTTCCGATGCACTATTCCTTCTTTACTGCATCCCTCGCTCCCTCACAATGACGAATTAACACATAAATTGCGTCGCAATGAAATACTATGTGTTCTATGATTTCTACTTCTAAATCGAGTAACGTTTCTATGGAAACGACAGGATTTTCTTTTGGGATACGACTATCTCCTTTCCGATGCACTATTCCTTCTTTACTGCATCCCTAGCACCGTCACGTTGACATATTAACACAGAAATTGCGGGGCTATGAAATACTACGTGTTCTATGACTTCTCCTTCTAAATCGAGTAACGTTTCTATGGAAACGACAGGATTTTCTTTTAGGATACGGCTATCTCCCTTCTGATGCACTATTCCTCCTTTACTGCATCCCTCGCTCCCTCACAATGTCCAATTAACACAGAAATTGCGTCGCTATGAAATACTATGTGTTCTATGATTTCTACTTCTAAATCGAGTAACGTTTCTATGGAAACGACAGGATTTTCTTTTGGGATACGACTATCTCCTTTCCGATGCACTATTCCTTCTTTACTGCATTCTTAGCACCGTCACGTTGACATATTAACACAGAAATTGCGGGGCTATGAAATACTATGTGTTCTATGACTTCTCCTTCTAAATCGAGTAACGTTTCTATGGAAACGACAGGATTTTATTTTAGGATACGACTATCTCCCTTACGATGCACTATTCCTTCTTTACTGCATCCCTCGCTCCCTCACAATGACGAATTAACACAGAAATTGCGTCGCTATGAAATACTATGTGTTCTATGATTTCTACTTCTAAATCGAGTAACGTTTCTATGGAAACGACAGGATATTCTTTTGGGATACGACTATCTCCTTTCCGATGCACTTTTCCTTCTTTACTGCAACCCTAGCACCGTCACGTTGACATATTAACACAGAAATTGCGGGGCTATGAAATACTATGTGTTCTATGACTTCTCCTTCTAAATCGAGTAAAGTTTCTATGGAAAAGACAGGATTTTCTTTTAGGATACGACTATCTCCCTTCCGATGCACTATTCCTTCTTTACTGCATCCCTCGCTCCCTCACAATGACGAATTAACACAGAAATTGCGTCGCTATGAAATACTATGTGTTCTATGATTTCTACTTCTAAATCGAGTAACGTTTCTATGGAAACGACAGGATTTTCTTTTGGGATACGACTATCTCCTTTCCGATGCACTATTCCTTCTTTACTGCGTGCCTAGCACCGTCACGTTGACATATTAACACAGAAATTGCGGGGCTATGAAATACTATGTGTTCTATGAATTCTCCTTCTTAATCGAGTAACGTTCCTATGGAAACGACAGGATTTTCTTTTAGGAAACGACTATCTCCCTTCCGATGCACTATTCCTTCTTTACTGCATCCCTCCCTCCCTCACAGTGACGAATTAACACAGAAATTGCGTCGCTATGAAATACTATGTGTTCTATGATTTCTACTTCTAAATCGAGTAACGTTTCTATGGAAACGACAGGATTTTCTTTTGGGATACGACTATCTCCTTTCCGATGCACTATTCCTTCTTTACTGCATCCCTAGCACCGTCACGTTGACATATTAACACAGAAATTGCGGGGCTATGAAATACTACGTGTTCTATGACTTCTCCTTCTAAATCGAGTAACGTTTCTATGGAAACGACAGGATTTTCTTTTAGGATACGACTATCTCCCTTCCGATGCACTATTCCTTCTTTACTGCATCCCTCGCTCCCTCACAATGACGAATTAACACATAAATTGCGTCGCAATGAAATACTATGTGTTCTATGATTTCCACTTCTAAATCGAGTAACGTTTCTATGGAAACGACAGGATTTTCTTTTGGGATACGACTGTCCCCTTTCCGATGCACTATTCCTTCTTTACTGCATTCTTAGCACCGTCACGTTGACATATTAACACAGAAATTGCGGGGCTATGAAATACTATGTGTTCTATGACTTCTATTTCTAAATCGAGTAACGTTTCTATGGAAACGACAGGATTTTATTTTAGGATACGACTATCTCCCTTACGATGCACTATTCCTTCTTTACTGCATCCCTCGCTCCCTCACAATGACGAATTAACACAGAAATTGCGTCGCTATGAAATACTATGTGTTCTATGATTTCTACTTCTAAATCGAGTAACGTTTCTATGGAAACGACAGGATATTCTTTTGGGATACGACTATCTCCTTTCCGATGCACTTTTCCTTCTTTACTGCATCCCTAGCACCGTCACGTTGACATATTAACACAGAAATTGCGGGGCTATGAAATACTATGTGTTCTATGACTTCTCCTTCTAAATCGAGTAAAGTTTCTATGGAAAAGACAGGATTTTCTTTTAGGATACGACTATCTCCCTTCCGATGCACTATTCCATCTTTACTGCATCCCTCGCTCCCTCACAATGACGAATTAACACAGAAATTGAGTCGCTATGAAATACTATGTGTTCTATGATTTCTACTTCTAAATAGAGTGACGTTTCTATGGAAACGACAGGATTTTCTTTTGGGATACGACTGTCCCCTTTCCGATGCACTATTCCTTCTTTACTGCATTCTTAGCACCGTCACGTTGACATATTAACACAGAAATTGCGGGGCTATGAAATACTATGTGTTCTATGACTTCTATTTCTAAATCGAGTAACGTTTCTATGGAAACGACAGGATTTTATTTTAGGAGACGACTATCTCCCTTACGATGCACTATTCCTTCTTTACTGCATCCCTCGCTCCCTCACAATGACGAATTAACACAGAAATTGCGTCGCTATGAAATACTATGTGTTCTATGATTTCTACTTCTAAATCGAGTAACGTTTCTATGGAAACGACAGGATATTCTTTTGGGATACGACTATCTCCTTTCCGATGCACTTTTCCTTCTTTACTGCATCCCTAGCACCGTCACGTTGACATATTAACACAGAAATTGCGGGGCTATGAAATACTATGTGTTCTATGACTTCTCCTTCTAAATCGAGTAAAGTTTCTATGGAAAAGACAGGATTTTCTTTTAGGATACGACTATCTCCCTTCCGATGCACTATTCCTTCTTTACTGCATCCCTCGCTCCCTCACAATGACGAATTAACACAGAAATTGCGGGGCTATGAAATACTATGTGTTCTATGACTTCTCCTTCTTAATCGAGTAACGTTCCTATGGAAACGACAGGATTTTCTTTTAGGAAACGACTATCTCCCTTCCGATGCACTATTCCTTCTTTACTGCATCCCTCCCTCCCTCACAGTGACGAATTAACACAGAAATTGCGTCGCTATGAAATACTATGTGTTCTATGATTTCTACTTCTAAATCGAGTAACGTTTCTATGGAAACGACAGGATTTTCTTTTGGGATACGACTATCTCCTTTCCGATGCACTATTCCTTCTTTACTGCATCCCTAGCACCGTCACGTTGACATATTAACACAGAAATTGCGGGGCTATGAAATACTACGTGTTCTATGACTTCTCCTTCTAAATCGAGTAACGTTTCTATGGAAACGACAGGATTTTCTTTTAGGATACGACTATCTCCCTTCCGATGCACTATTCCTTCTTTACTGCATCCCTCGCTCCCTCACAATGACGAATTAACACATAAATTGCGTCGCAATGAAATACTATGTGTTCTATGATTTCTACTTCTAAATCGAGTAACGTTTCTATGGAAACGACAGGATTTTCTTTTGGGATACGACTATCTCCTTTCCGATGCACTATTCCTTCTTTACTGCATCCCTAGCACCGTCACGTTGACATATTAACACAGAAATTGCGGGGCTATGAAATACTACGTGTTCTATGACTTCTCCTTCTAAATCGAGTAACGTTTCTATGGAAACGACAGGATTTTCTTTTAGGATACGGCTATCTCCCTTCTGATGCACTATTCCTTCTTTACTGCATCCCTCGCTCCCTCACAATGTCGAATTAACACAGAAATTGCGTCGCTATGAAATACTATGTGTTCTATGATTTCCACTTCTAAATCGAGTAACGTTTCTATGGAAACGACAGGATTTTCTTTTGGGATACGACTGTCCCCTTTCCGATGCACTATTCCTTCTTTACTGCATTCTTAGCACCGTCACGTTGACATATTAACACAGAAATTGCGGGGCTATGAAATACTATGTGTTCTATGACTTCTATTTCTAAATCGAGTAACGTTTCTATGGAAACGACAGGATTTTATTTTAGGATACGACTATCTCCCTTACGATGCACTATTCCTTCTTTACTGCATCCCTCGCTCCCTCACAATGACGAATTAACACAGAAATTGCGTCGCTATGAAATACTATGTGTTCTATGATTTCTACTTCTAAATCGAGTAACGTTTCTATGGAAACGACAGGATATTCTTTTGGGATACGACTATCTCCTTTCCGATGCACTTTTCCTTCTTTACTGCATCCCTAGCACCGTCACGTTGACATATTAACACAGAAATTGCGGGGCTATGAAATACTATGTGTTCTATGACTTCTCCTTCTAAATCGAGTAAAGTTTCTATGGAAAAGACAGGATTTTCTTTTAGGATACGACTATCTCCCTTCCGATGCACTATTCCTTCTTTACTGCATCCCTCGCTCCCTCACAATGACGAATTAACACAGAAATTGAGTCGCTATGAAATACTATGTGTTCTATGATTTCTACTTCTAAATAGAGTGACGTTTCTATGGAAACGACAGGATTTTCTTTTGGGATACGACAGTCCCCTTTCCGATGCACTATTCCTTCTTTACTGCATTCTTAGCACCGTCACGTTGACATATTAACACAGAAATTGCGGGGCTATGAAATACTATGTGTTCTATGACTTCTATTTCTAAATCGAGTAACGTTTCTATGGAAACGACAGGATTTTATTTTAGGAGACGACTATCTCCCTTACGATGCACTATTCCTTCTTTACTGCATCCCTCGCTCCCTCACAATGACGAATTAACACAGAAATTGCGTCGCTATGAAATACTATGTGTTCTATGATTTCTACTTCTAAATCGAGTAACGTTTCTATGGAAACGACAGGATATTCTTTTGGGATACGACTATCTCCTTTCCGATGCACTTTTCCTTCTTTACTGCATCCCTAGCACCGTCACGTTGACATATTAACACAGAAATTGCGGGGCTATGAAATACTATGTGTTCTATGACTTCTCCTTCTAAATCGAGTAAAGTTTCTATGGAAAAGACAGGATTTTCTTTTAGGATACGACTATCTCCCTTCCGATGCACTATTCCTTCTTTACTGCATCCCTCGCTCCCTCACAATGACGAATTAACACAGAAATTGCGGGGCTATGAAATACTATGTGTTCTATGACTTCTCCTTCTTAATCGAGTAACGTTCCTATGGAAACGACAGGATTTTCTTTTAGGAAACGACTATCTCCCTTCCGATGCACTATTCCTTCTTTACTGCATCCCTCCCTCCCTCACAGTGACGAATTAACACAGAAATTGCGTCGCTATGAAATACTATGTGTTCTATGATTTCTACTTCTAAATCGAGTAACGTTTCTATGGAAACGACAGGATTTTCTTTTGGGATACGACTATCTCCTTTCCGATGCACTATTCCTTCTTTACTGCATCCCTAGCACCGTCACGTTGACATATTAACACAGAAATTGCGGGGCTATGAAATACTATGTGTTCTATGACTTCTCCTTCTAAATCGAGTAACGTTTCTATGGAAACGACAGGATTTTCTTTTAGGATACGACTATCTCCCTTCCGATGCACTATTCCTTCTTTACTGCATCCCTCGCTCCCTCACAATGACGAATTAACACAGAAATTGCGTCGCTATGAAATACTATTTGTTCTATGACTTCTCCTTCTAAATCGAGTAACGTTTCTATGGAATCGAAGGGATTTTCTTTTAGGATACGACTATCTCCCTTCCGATGCACTATTCCTTCTTTACTGCATCCCTCGCTCCCTCACAATGACGAATTAACACAGAAATTGCGTCACTATGAAATACTATGTGTTCTATGATTTCTACTTCAAAATCGAGTAACGTTTCTATGGAAACGACAGGATTTTCTTTTAGGATACGACTATCGCCCTTCCGATGCACTATTCCTTCTTTACTGCATCCCTCGCTCCCTCACAATGACGAATTAACACAGAAATTGCGTCGCTATGAAATACTATATGTTCCATGATTTCTACTTCTAAATCGAGTAACGTTTCTATGGAAACGAAAGGATTTTCTTATACGATACGACTATCTCCCTTCCGATGCACTATTCCTTCTTTACTGCATCCCTCGCTCCCTCACAATGACGAATTAACACAGAAATTGCGTCGCTATGAAATACTATGTGTTCTATGATTTCTACTTCTAAATCGAGTAACGTTTCTATGGAAACGACAGGATTTTCTTTTAGGATACGACTATCTCCCTTCCGATGCACTATTCCTTCTTTACTGCATCCCTCGCTCCCTCACAATGACGAATTAACACAGAAATTGCGTCTCTATGAAATACTATGTGTTCTATGATTTCTACTTCTAAATCGAGTAACGTTTCTATGGAAACGACAGGATTTTCTTTTGGGATACGACTATGTCCTTTCCGATGCACTATTCCTCCTTTACTGCATCCCTAGCACCGTCACGTTGACATATTAACACAGAAATTTCGGGTCTATGAAATACTATGTGTTATATGACTTCTCCTTCTAAATCGAGTAACGTTTCTATGGAAACGACAGGATTTTCTTTTAGGGTACGACTATCTCCCTTCCGATGCACTAATCCTTCTTTACTGCATCCCTCGCTCCCTCACAATGACGAATTAACACAGAAATTGCGTCGCTATGAAATCCTATGTGTTCTATGATTTCTACTTCTAAATCGAGTAAAGTTTCTATGGAAACGACAGGATTTTCTTTTAGGATACGACTATCTCCCTTCCGATGCACTATTCCTTCTTTACTGCATCCCTCGCTCCCTCACAATGACGAATTAACACAGAAATTGCGTCGCTATGAAATACTATGTGTTCTATGATTTCTACTTCTAAATCGAGTAACGTTTCTTTGGAAACGACAGGATTTCCTTTTGGGATACAACTATCTCCTTTCCGATGCACTATTCCTTCTTTACTGCATTCCTAGCACCGTCACGTTGACATATTAACACAGAAATTGCGGGGCTATGAAATACTATGTGTTCTATGACTTCTCCTTCTAAATCGAGTAACGTTTCTATGGAAACGACAGGAATTTCTTTTAGGATACGACTATCTCCCTTACGATGCACTATTCCTTCTTTACTGCATCCCTCGCTCCCTCACAATGACGAATTAACACAGAAATTGCGTCGCTATGAAATACTATGTGTTCTATGATTTCTACTTCTAAATCGAGTAACGTTTCTATGGAAACGACAGGATTTTCTTTTGGGATACGACTATCTCCCTTCCGATGCACTATTCCTTCTTTACTGCATCCCTAGCACCGTCACGTTGACATATTAACACAGAAATTGCGGGGCTATGAAATACTATGTGTTCTATGACTTCTCCTTCTAAATCGAGTAACGTTTCTATGGAAACGACAGGATTTTCTTTTAGGATACGACTATCTCCCTTAAGATGCACTATTCCTTCTTTACTGCATCCCTCGCTCCCTCACAATGACGAATTAACACAGAAATTGCGTCGCTATGAAATACTATGTGTTCTATGATTTCTACTTCTAAATCGAGTAACGTTTCTATGGAAAAGAAAGGATTTTCTTATACGATACGACTATCTCCCTTCCGATGCACTATTCCTTCTTTACTGCATCCCTCGCTCCCTCACAATGACGAATTAACACAGAAATTGCGTCGCTATGAAATACTATGTGTTCTATGATTTCTACTTCTAAATCGAGTAACGTTTCTATGGAAACGACAGGATTTTCTTTTAGGATACGACTATCTCCCTTCCGATGCACTATTCCTTCTTTACTGCATCCCTCGCTCCCTCACAATGAAGAATTAACACAGAAATTGCGTCTCTATGAAATACTATGTGTTCTATGATTTCTACTTCTAAATCGAGTAACGTTTCTATGGAAACGAAAGGATTTTCTTATACGATACGACTATCTCCCTTCCGATGCACTATTCCTTCTTTACTGCATCCCTCGCTCCCTCACAATGACGAATTAACACAGAAATTGCGTCGCTATGAAATACTATGTGTTCTATGATTTCTACTTCTAAATCGAGTAACGTTTCTATGGAAACGACAGGATTTTCTTTTGGGATACGACTATCTCCTTTCCGATGCACTATTCCTTCTTTACTGCATACCTAGCACCGTCACGTTGACATATTAACACAGAAATTGCGGGGCTATGAAATACTATGTGTTCTATGACTTCTCCTTCTAAATCGAGTAACGTTTCTATGGAAACGAAAGGATTTTCTTTTAGGATACGACTATCTCCCTTCCGATGCACTATTCCTTCTTTACTGCATCCCTCGCTCCCTCACAATGACGAATTAACACAGAAATTGCGTCGCTATGAAATACTATGTGTTCTATGACTTCTCCTTCTAAATCGAGTAACGTTTCTATGGAAACGACAGGATTTTCTTTTAGGATACGACTATCTCCCTTCCGATGCACTATTCCTTCTTTACTGCATCCCTAGCACCGTCACGTTGACAAATTAACACAGAAATTGCGGGGCTATGAAATACTACGTGTTCTATGACTTCTCCTTCTAAATCGAGTAACGTTTCTATGGAATCGACAGGATTTTCTTTTAGGATACGGCTATCTCCCTTCTGATGCACTATTCCTTCTTTACTGCATCCCTCGCTCCCTCACAATGTCGAATTAACACAGAAATTGCGTCGCTATGAAATACTATGTGTTCTATGATTTCTACTTCTAAATCGAGTAACGTTTCTATGGAAACGACAGGATTTTCTTTTGGGATACGACTATCTCCTTTCCGATGCACTATTCCTTCTTTACTGCATTCTTAGCACCGTCACGTTGACATATTAACACAGAAATTGCGGGGCTATGAAATACTATGTGTTCTATGACTTCTCCTTCTAAATCGAGTAACGTTTCTATGGAAACGACAGGATTTTCTTTTAGGATACGACTATCTCCCTTACGATGCACTATTCCTTCTTTACTGCATCCCTCGCTCCCTCACAATGACGAATTAACACAGAAATTGCGTCGCTATGAAATACTATGTGTTCTATGATTTCTACTTCTAAATCGAGTAACGTTTCTATGGAAACGACAGGATATTCTTTTGGGATACGACTATCTCCTTTCCGATGCACTTTTCCTTCTTTACTGCATCCCTAGCACCGTCACGTTGACATATTAACACAGAAATTGCGGGGCTATGAAATACTATGTGTTCTATGACTTCTCCTTGTAAATCGAGTAAAGTTTCTATGGAAAAGGCAGGATTTTCTTTTAGGATACGACTATCTCCCTTCCGATGCACTATTCCTTCTTTACTGCATCCCTCGCTCCCTCACAATGACGAATTAACACAGAAATTGCGTCGCTATGAAATACTATGTGTTCTATGATTTCTACTTCTAAATCGAGTAACGTTTCTATGGAAACGACAGGATTTTCTTTTGGGATACGACTATCTCCTTTCCGATGCACTATTCCTTCTTTACTGCATGCCTAGCACCGTCACGTTCACATATAAACACAGAAATTGCGGGGCAATGAAATACTATGTGTTCTATGACTTCTCCTTCTTAATCGAGTAACGTTCCTATGGAAACGACAGGATTTTCTTTTAGGAAACGACTATCTCCCTTCCGATGCACTATTCCTTCTTTACTGCATCCCTCCCTCCCTCACAGTGACGAATTAACACAGAAATTGCGTCGCTATGAAATACTATGTGTTCTATGATTTCTACTTCTAAATCGAGTAACGTTTCTATGGAAACGACAGGAATTTCTTTTGGGATACGACTATCTCCTTTCCGATGCACTATTCCTTCTTTACTGCATCCCTAGCACCGTCACGTTGACATATTAACACAGAAATTGCGGGGCTATGAAATACTATGTGTTCTATGATTTCTCCTTCTTAATCGAGTAACGTTCCTATGGAAACGACAGGATTCTCTTTTAGGAAACGACTATCTCCCTTCCGATGCACTATTCCTTCTTTACTGCATCCCTCCCTCCCTCACAGTGACGAATTAACACAGAAATTGCGTCGCTATGAAATACTATGTGTTCTATGATTTCTACTTCTAAATCGAGTAACGTTTCTATGGAAACGACAGGATTTTCTTTTGGGATACGACTATCTCCCTTCCGATGCACTATTCCTTCTTTACTGCTTCCCTCGCTCCCTCACAATGACGAATTAACACAGAAATTCTGTCGCTATGAAATACTACGTGTTCTATGATTTCTACTTCCAAATCGAGTAACGTTTCTATGGAAACGACAGGATTTTCTTTTGGGATACGACTATCTCCCTTCCGATGCACTTTTCCTTCTTTACTGCATCCCTCGCTCCCTCACAATGACGAATTAACACAGAAATTGTGTCGCTATGAAATACTACGTGTTCTATGATTTCTACTTCCAAATCGAGTAACGTTTCTACAGAAACGACAGGATTTTCTTTTGGGATACGACTATCTCCTTTCCGATGCACTATTCCTTGTTTACTGCATCCCTAGCACCGTCACGTTGACATATTATCACAGAAATTGCGGGGCTATGAAATACTATGTGTTCTATGACTTCTCCTTCTAAATCGAATAACGTTTCTATGGAAACGACAGGATTTTCTTTTAGGATACGACTATCTCCCTTCGGATGCACTATTCCTTCTATACTGCATCCCTCGCTCCCTCACAATGACGAATTAACACAGAAATTGCGTCGCTATGAAATACTATGTATTCTATGACTTCTCCTTCTAAATCGAGTAACGTTTCTATGGAAACGACAGGATTTTCTTTTAGGATACGACTATCTCCCTTCCGATGCACTATTCCTTCTTTACTGCATCCCTCGCTCCCTCACAATGACGAATTAACACATAATTTGCGTCGCAATGAAATACTATGTGTTCTATGATTTCTACTTCTAAATCGAGTAACGTTTCTATGGAAACGACAGGATTTTCTTTTGGGATACGACTATCTCCTTTCCGATGCACTATTCCTTCTTTACTGCATTCTTAGCACCGTCACGTTGACATATTAACACAGAAATTGCGGGGCTATGAAATACTATGTGTTCTATGACTTCTCCTTCTAAATCGAGTAACGTTTCTATGGAAACGACAGGATTTTATTTTAGGATACGACTATCTCCCTTACGATGCACTATTCCTTCTTTACTGCATCCCTCGCTCCCTCACAATGACGAATTAACACAGAAATTGCGTCGCTATGAAATACTATGTGTTCTATGATTTCTACTTCTAAATCGAGTAACGTTTCTATGGAAACGACAGGATATTCTTTTGGGGTACGACTATCTCCTTTCCGATGCACTTATCCTTCTTTACTGCATCCCTAGCACCGTCACGTTGACATATTAACACAGAAATTGCGGGGCTATGAAATACTATGTGTTCTATGACTTCTCCTTCTAAATCGAGTAAAGTTTCTATGGAAAAGACAGGATTTTCTTTTAGGATACGACTATCTCCCTTCCGATGCACTATTCCTTCTTTACTGCATCCCTCGCTCCCTCACAATGACGAATTAACACAGAAATTGCGTCGCTATGAAATACTATGTGTTCTATGATTTCTACTTCTAAATCGAGTAACGTTTCTATGGAAACGACAGGATTTTCTTTTGGGATACGACTATCTCCTTTCCGATGCACTATTCCTTCTTTACTGCATGCCTAGCACCGTCACGTTGACATATTAACACAGAAATTGCGGGGCTATGAAATACTATGTGTTCTATGACTTCTCCTTCTTAATCGAGTAACGTTCCTATGGAAACGACAGGATTTTCTTTTAGGAAACGACTATCTCCCTTCCGATGCACTATTCCTTCTTTACTGCATCCCTCCCTCCCTCACAGTGACGAATTAACACAGAAATCGCGTCGCTATGAAATACTATGTGTTCTATGATTTCTACTTCTAAATCGAGTAACGTTTCTATGGAAACGACAGGATTTTCTTTTGGGATACGACTATCTCCTTTCCGATGCACTATTCCTTCTTTACTGCATCCCTAGCACCGTCACGTTGACATATTAACACAGAAATTGCGGGGCTATGAAATACTATGTGTTCTATGACTTCTCCTTCTAAATCGAGTAACGTTTCTATGGAAACGACAGGATTTTCTTTTAGGATACGACTATCTCCCTTCCGATGCACTACTCCTTCTTTACTGCATCCCTCGCTCCCTCACAATGACGAATTAACACAGAAATTGCGTCGCTATGAAATACTATGTGTTCTATGACTTCTCCTTCTAAATCGAGTAACGTTTCTATGGAAACGAGAGGATTTTCTTTTGGGATACGACTATCTCCCTTCCGATGCACTATTCCTTCTTTACTGCATCCCTAGCACCGTCACGTTGACATATTAACACAGAAATTGCGGGGCTATGAAATACTACGTGTTCTATGACTTCTCCTTCTACATCGAGTAACGTTTCTATGGAAACGACAGGATTTTCTTTTAGGATACGGCTATCTCCCTTCTGATGCACTATTCCTTCTTTACTGCATCCCTCGCTCCCTCACAATGTCGAATTAACACAGAAATTGCGTCGCTATGAAATACTATGTGTTCTATGATTTCTACTTCTAAATCGAGTAACGTTTCTATGGAAACGACAGGATTTTCTTTTGGGATACGACTATCTCCTTTCCGATGCACTATTCCTTCTTTACTGCATTCTTAGCACCGTCACGTTGACATATTAACACAGAAATTGCGGGGCTATGAAATACTATGTGTTCTATGACTTCTCCTTCTAAATCGAGTAACGTTTCTACGGAAACGACAGGATTTTATTTTAGGATACGACTATCTCCCTTACGATGCACTATTCCTTCTTTACTGCATCCCTCGCTCCCTCACAATGACGAATTAACACAGAAATTGCGTCGCTATGAAATACTATGTGTTCTATGATTTCTACTTCTAAATCGAGTAACGTTTCTATGGAAACGACAGGATATTCTTTTGGGATACGACTATCTCCTTTCCGATGCACTTTTCCTTCTTTACTGCATCCCTAGCACCGTCACGTTGACATATTAACACAGAAATTGCGGGGCTATGAAATACTATGTGTTCTATGACTTCTCCTTCTAAATCGAGTAAAGTTTCTATGGAAAAGACAGGATTTTCTTTTAGGATACGACTATCTCCCTTCCGATGCACTATTCCTTCTTTACTGCATCCCTCGCTCCCTCACAATGACAAATTAACACAGAAATTGCGTCGCTATGAAATACTATGTGTTCTATGATTTCTATTTGTAAATCGAGTAACGTTTCTATGGAAACGACAGGATTTTCTTTTGGGATACGACTACCTCCTTTCCGATGCACTATTCCTTCTTTACTGCATGCCTAGCACCGTCACGTTGACATATTAACACAGAAATTGCGGGGCTATGAAATACTATGTGTTCTATGACTTCTCCTTCTTAATCGAGTAACGTTCCTATGGAAACGACAGGATTTTCTTTTAGGAAACGACTATCTCCCTTCCGATGCACTATTCCTTCTTTACTGCATCCCTCCCTCCCTCACAGTGACGAATTAACACAGAAATTGCGTCGCTATGAAATACTATGTGTTCTATGATTTCTACTTCTAAATCGAGTAACGTTTCTATGGAAACGACAGGATTTTCTTTTTGGATACGACTATCTCCTTTCCGATGCACTATTCCTTCTTTACTGCATCCCTAGCACCGTCACGTTGACATATTAACACAGAAATTGCGGGGCTATGAAATACTATGTGTTCTATGACTTCTCCTTCTAAATCGAGTAACGTTTCTATGGAAACGACAGGATTTTCTTTTAGGATACGACTATCTCCCTTCCGATGCACTATTCCTTCTTTACTGCATCCCTCGCTCCCTCACAATGACGAATTAACACAGAAATTGCGTCGCTATGAAATACTATGTGTTCTATGACTTCTCCTTCTAAATTAAGTAACGTTTCTATGGAAACGACATGATTTTCTTTTAGGATACGACTATCTCCCTTCCGATGCACTATTCCTTCTTTACTGCATCCCTAGCACCGTCACGTTGACATATTAACACAGAAATTGCGGGGCTATGAAATACTACGTGTTCTATGACTTCTCCTTCTACATCGAGTAACGTTTCTATGGAAACGACAGGATTTTCTTTTAGGATACGGCTATCTCCCTTCTGATGCACTATTCCTTCTTTACTGCATCCCTCGCTCCCTCACAATGTCGAATTAACACAGAAATTGCGTCGCTATGAAATACTATGTGTTCTATGATTTCTACTTCTAAATCGAGTAACGTTTCTATGGAAACGACAGGATTTTCTTTTGGGATACGACTATCTCCTTTCCGATGCACTATTCCTTCTTTACTGCATTCTTAGCACCGTCACGTTGACATATTAACACAGAAATTGTGGGGCTATGAAATACTATGTGTTCTATGATTTCTACTTCTAAATCGAGTAACGTTTCTATGGAAACGACAGGATTTTCTTTTAGGATACGACTATCTCCCTTACGATGCACTATTCCTTCTTTACTCCATCCCTCGCTCCCTCACAATGACGAATTAACACAGAAATTGCGTCGCTATGAAATACTATGTGTTCTATGATTTCTACTTCTAAATCGAGTAACGTTTCTATGGAAACGAAAGGATTTTCTTATACGATACGACTATCTCCCTTCCGATGCACTATTCCTTCTTTACTGCATCCCTCGCTCCCTCGCAATGAGGAATTAACACAGAAATTGCGTCGCTATGAAATACTATGTGTTCTATGATTTCTACTTCTAAATCGAGTAACGTTTCTATGGAAACGACACGATTTTCTTTTAGGATACGACTATCTCCCTTCCGATGCACTATTCCTTCTTTACTGCATCCCTCGCTCCCTCACAATGAAGAATTAACACAGAAATTGCGTCTCTATGAAATACTATGTGTTCTATGATTTCTACTTCTAAATCGAGTAACGTTTCTATGGAAACGAAAGGATTTTCTTTTGGGATACGACTATGTCCTTTCCGATGCACTATTCCTCCTTTACTGCATCCCTAGCACCGTCACGTTGACATATTAACGCAGAAATTTCGGGGCTATGAAATACTATGTGTTCTATGACTTCTCCTTCTAAATCGAGTAACGTTTCTATGGAAACGAAAGGATTTCTTTTAGGGTACGACTATCTCCCTTCCGATGCACTATTCCTTCTTTACTGCATCCCTCGCACCCTCACAATGACGAATTAACACAGAAATTGTGTCGCTATGAAGTACTACGTGTTCTATGATTTCTACTTCCAAATCGAGTAACGTTTCTATGGAAACGACAGGATTTTCTTTTGGGATACGTCTATCTCCTTTCCGATGCACTATTCCTTCTTTACTGCATCCCTAGCACCGTCACGTTGACATATTAACACAGAAATTGCGGGGCTATGATATACTATTTGTTCTATGACTTCTCCTTCTAAATCGAATAACGTTTCTATGGAAACGACAGGATTTTATTTTAGGATACGGCTATCTCCCTTCCGATGCACTATTCCTTCTTTACTGCATCCCTCGCTCCCTCACAATGACGAATTAACACAGAAATTGCGTCGCTATGAAATACTATGTGTTCTATGACTTCTCCTTCTAAATCGAGTAACGTTTCTATGGAAACGACAGGATTTTCTTTTGGGATACGACTATCTACTTTCCGATGCACTATTCCTTCTTTACTGCATCCCTAGCACCGTCACGTTGACATATTAACACAGAAATTGCGGGGCTATGAAATACTATGTGTTCTATGATTTCTCCTTCATAATCGAGTAACGTTTCTATGGAAACGACAGGATTTTCTTTTAGGAAACGACTATCTCCCTTCCGATGCACTATTCCTTCTTTACTGCATCCCTCCCTCCCTCACAGTGACGAATTAACACAGAAATTGCGTCGCTATGAAATACTATGTGTTCTATGATTTCTACTTCTAAATCGAATAACGTTTCTACAGAAACGACAGGATTTTCTTTTGGGATACGACTATCTCCTTTCCGATGCACTATTTCTTCTTTACTGCATCCCTAGCACCGTCACGTTGACATATTAACACAAAAATTGCGGGGCTATGAAATACTATGTGTTCTATGACTTCTCCTTCTATATCGAATAACGTTTCTATGGAAACGACAGGATTTTCTTTTAGGATACGACTATCTCCCTTCCGATGCACTATTCCTTCTTTACTGCATCCCTCGCTCCCTCACAATGACGAATTACCACAGAAATTGCGTCGCTATGAAATACTATGTGTTCTATGACTTCTCCTTCTAAATCGAGTAACGTTTCTATGGAAACGACAGGATTTTCTTTTAGGATACGACTATCTCCCTTCCGATGCACAATTCCTTCTTTACTGCATCCCTCGCTCCCTCACAATGACGAATTAACACATAAATTGCGTCGATATGAAATACTATGTGTTCTATGATTTCCACTTCTAAATCGAGTAACGTTTCTATGGAAACGACAGGATTTTCTTTTGGGATACGACTATCTCCTTTCCGATGCACTATTCCTTCTTTACTGCATCCCTAGCACCGTCACGTTGACATATTAACACAGAAATTGCGGGGCTATGAAATACTACGTGTTCTATGACTTCTCCTTCTAAATCGAGTAACGTTTCTATGGAAACGACAGGATTTTCTTTTAGGATACGGCTATCTCCCTTCTGATGCACTATTCCTTCTTTACTGCATCCCTCGCTCCCTCACAATGTCGAATTAACACAGAAATTGCGTCGCTATGAAATACTATGTGTTCTATGATTTCTACTTCCAAATCGAGTAACGTTTCTATGGAAACGACAGGATTTTCTTTTGGGATACGACTATCTCCTTTCCGATGCACTATTCCTTCTTTACTGCATTCCTAGCACCGTCACGTTGACATATTAACACAGAAATTGCGGGGCTATGAAATACTATGTGTTCTATGACTTCTCCTTCTAAATCGAGTAACGTTTCTATGGAAACGACAGGATTTTATTTTAGGATACGACCATCTCCCTTACGATGCACTATTCCTTCTTTACTGCATCCCTCGCTCCCTCACAATGACGAATTAACACAGAAATTGCGTCGCTATGAAATACTATGTGTTCTATGATTTCTACTTCTAAATCGAGTAACGTTTGTATGGAAACGACAGGATATTCTTTTGGGATACGACTATCTCCTTTCCGATGCACTATTCCTTCTTTACTGCATCCCTAGCACCGTCACGTTGACATAATAACACAGAAATTGCGGGGCTATGAAATACTATGTGTTCTATGACTTCTCCTTCTAAATCGAGTAAAGTTTCTATGGAAAAGACAGGATTTTCTTTTAGGATACGACTATCTCCCTTCCGATGCACTATTCCTTCTTTACTGCATCCCTCGCTCCCTCACAATGACGAATTAACACAGAAATTGCGTCGCTATAAAATACTATGTGTTCTATGATTTCTACTTCTAAATCGAGTAACGTTTCTATGGAAACGACAGGATTTTCTTTTGGGATACGACTACCTCCTTTCCGATGCACTATTCCTTCTTTACTGCATGCCTAGCACCGTCACGTTGACATATTAACACAGAAATTGCGGGGCTATGAAATACTATGTGTTCTATGACTTCTCCTTCTTAATCGAGTAACGTTCCTATGGAAACGACAGGATTTTCTTTTAGGATACGACTATCTCCCTTCCGATGCACTATTCTTTCTTTACTGCATCCCTCCCTCCCTCACAGTGACGAATTAACACAGAAATTGCGTCGCTATGAAATACTATGTGTTCTATGATTTCTACTTCTAAATCGAGTAACGTTTCTATGGAAACGAGAGGATTTTCTTTTGGGATACGACTATCTCCTTTCCGATGCACTATTCCTTCTTTACTGCATCCCTAGCACCGTCACGTTGACATATTAACACAGAAATTGCGGGGCTATGAAATACTATGTGTTCTATGACTTCTCCTTCTAAATCGAGTAACGTTTCTATGGAAACGACAGGATTTTCTTTTAGGATACGACTATCTCCCTTCCGAAGCACTATTCCTTCTTTACTGCATCCCTCGCTCCCTCACAATGACGAATTAACACAGATATTGCGTCGCTATGAAATACTATGTGTTCTATGACTTCTCCTTCTAAATCGAGTAACGTTTCTATGGAAACGACAGGATTTTCTTTTAGGATACGACTATCTCCCTTCCGATGCACTATTCCTTCCTTACTGCATCCCTCGCTCCCTCACAATGACGAATTAACACAGAAATTGCGTCGCTATGAAATACTATGTGTTCTATGATTTCTACTTCAAAATCGAGTAACGTTTCTATGGAAACGACAGGATTTTCTTTTAGGATACGACTATCACCCTTCCGATGCACTATTCCTTCTTTACTGCATCCCTCGCTCCCTCACAATGACGAATTAACACAGAAATTGCGTCGCTATGAAATACTATGTGTTCTATGATTTCTACTTCTAAATCGAGTAACGTTTCTATGGAAACGAAAGGATTTTCTTATACGATACGACTATCTCCCTTCCGATGCACTATTCCTTCTTTACTGCATCCCTCGCTCCCTCACAATGACGAATTAACACAGAAATTGCGTCGCTATGAAATACTAAGTGTTCTATGACTTCTCCTTCTAAATCGAGTAACGTTTCTATGGAAACGACAGGATTTTCTTTTAGGGTACGACTATCTCCCTTCCGATGCACTATTCCTTCTTTACTGCATCCCTCGCTCCCTCACAATGACGAATTAACACAGAAATTGCGTCGCTATGAAATACTATGTGTTCTATGATTTCTACTTCTAAATCGAGTAACGTTTCTATGGAAACGAGAGGATTTTCTTTTGGGATACGACTATCTCCTTTCCGATGCACTATTCCTTCTTTACTGCATCCCTAGCACCGTCACGTTGACATATTAACACAGAAATTGCGGGGCTATGAAATACTATGTGTTCTATGACTTCTCCTTCTAAATCGAGTAACGTTTCTATGGAAACGACAGGATTTTCCTTTAGGATACGACTATCTCCCTTCCGATGCACTATTTATTTCTTTACTGCATCCCTCGCTCCCTCACAATGACGTATTAACACAGAAATTGCGTCGCTATGAAATACTATGTGTTCTATGATTTCTACTTCTAAATCGAGTAACGTTTCTATGGAAACGACAGGATTTTCTTTTGGGATACGACTATCTCCTTTCCGATGCACTATTCCTTCTTTACTGCATCCCTAGCACCGTCACGTTGACATATTACCACAGAAATTGCGGTGCTATGAAATACTATGTATTCTATGACTTCTCCTTCTAAATCGAGTAACGTTTCTATGGAAACGACAGGATTTCCTTTTAGGATACGACTATCTCCCTTCCGATGCACTTTTCCATCTTCACTGCAACCCTAGCTCCCTCACAATGACGAATTAACACAGAAATTGCGTCGCTATGAAATACTACGTGTTATATGATTTCTACTTCTAAATCGAGTAACGTTTCTATGGAAACGACAGGATTTTCTTTTGGGATACGACTATCTCCTTTCCGATGCACTATTCCTTCTTTACTGCATCCCTAGCACCGTCACGTTGACATATTAACACAGAAATTGCGGGGCTATGAAATACTATGTGTTCTATGACTTCTCCTTCTAAATCGAGTAACGTTTCTATGGAAACGACTGGATTTTCTTTTAGGATACGACTATCTCCCTTCCGATGCACTATTCCTTCTTTACTGCATCCCTCGCTCCCTCACAATGACGAATTAACACAGAAATTGCGTCGGTATGAAATACTATGTGTTCTATAACTTCTCCTTCTAAATAGAGTAACGTTTCTATGGAAACGACAGGATTTTCTTTTAGGATACGACTATCTCCCTTCCGCTGCACTATTCCTTCTTTACTGCATCCCTCGCTCCCTCACAATGTCGAATTAACGCAGAAATTGCGTCGGTATGAAATACTAAGTGTTCTATGACTTCTAGTTCTAAATCGAGTAACGTTTCTATGGAAACGAGAGGATTTTCTTTTGGGATACGACTATCTCCTTTCCGATGCACTATTCCTTTTTTACTGCATCCCTAGCACCGTCACGTTGACATATTAACACAGAAATTGCGGGGCTATGAAATACTATGTGTTTTATGACTTCTCCTTCTAAATCGAGTAACGTTTCTATGGAACCGACAGGATTTTCCTTTAGGATACGACTATCTCCCTTCCGATGCACTATTTATTTCTTTACTGCATCCCTCGCTCCCTCACAATGACGTATTAACACAGACATTGCGTCGCTATGAAATACTATGTGTTCTATGATTTCTACTTCTAAATCGAGTAACGTTTCTATGGAAACGACAGGATTTTCTTTTGGGATACGACTATCTCCTTTCCGATGCACTATTCCTTCTTTACTGCATCCCTAGCACCGTCACGTTGACATATTACCACAGAAATTGCGGTGCTATGAAATACTATGTATTCTATGACTTCTCCTTCTAAATCGAGTAACGTTTCTATGGAAACGACAGGATTTCCTTTTAGGATACGACTATCTCCCTTCCGATGCACTTTTCCATCTTCACTGCATCCCTAGCTCCCTCACAATGACGAATTAACACAGAAATTGCGTCGCTATGAAATACTACGTGTTATATGATTTCTACTTCTAAATCGAGTAACGTTTCTATGGAAACGACAGGATTTTCTTTTGGGATACGACTATCTCCTTTCCGATGCACTATTCCTTCTTTACTGCATCCCTAGCACCGTCACGTTGACATATTAACACAGAAATTGCGGGGCTATGAAATACTATGTGTTCTATGACTTCTCCTTCTAAATCGAGTAACGTTTCTATGGAAACGACTGGATTTTCTTTTAGGATACGACTATCTCCCTTCCGATGCACTATTCCTTCTTTACTGCATCCCTCGCTCCCTCACAATGACGAATTAACACAGAAATTGCGTCGGTATGAAATACTATGTGTTCTATAACTTCTCCTTCTAAATCGAGTAACGTTTCTATGGAAACGACAGGATTTTCTTTTAGGATACGACTATCTCCCTTCCGCTGCACTATTCCTTCTTTACTGCATCCCTCGCTCCCTCACAATGTCGAATTAACGCAGAAATTGCGTCGGTATGAAATACTAAGTGTTCTATGACTTCTCCTTCTAAATCGAGTAACGTTTCTATGGAAACGACAGGATTTTCTTTTAGGATACAACTATCTCCTTTCCAATGCACTATTCCTTCTTTACTGCATCCCTAGCACCGTCACGTTGACATATTAACACAGAAATTGCGGGGCTATGAAATACTATGTGTTCTATGACTTCTCCTTCTAAATCGAGTAACGTTTCTATGGAAACGACAGGATTTTCTTTTGGGATACGACTATCTCCTTTCCGATGCACTATTCCTTCTTTACTGCATCCCTAGCACCGTCACGTTGACATATTAACACAGAAATTGCGGGGCTATGAAATACTATGTGTTCTATGACTTCTCCTTCTAAATCGAGTAACGTTTCTATGGAAACGACAGGATTTTCTTTTAGGATACAACTATCTCCTTTCCAATGCACTATTCCTTCTTTAATGCATCCCTAGCACCGTCACGTTGACATATTAACACAGAAATTGCGGGGCTATGAAATACTATGTGTTCTATGACTTCTCCTTCTAAATCGAGTAACGTTTCGATGGAAACGACAGGATTTTCCTTTAGGATACGACTATCTCCCATCCGATGCACTATTTATTTCTTTACTGCATCCCTCGCTCCCTCACAATGACGTATTAACACAGAAATTGCGTCGCTATGAAATACTATGTGTTCTATGATTTCTACTTCTAAATCGAGTAACGTTTCTATGGAAACGACAGGATTTTTTTTTGGGATACGACTATCTCCTTTCCGATGCACTATTCCTTCTTTACTGCATCCCTAGCACCGTCACGTTGACATATTACCACAGAAATTGCGGTGCTATGAAATACTATGTATTCTATGACTTCTCCTTCTAAATCGAGTAACGTTTCTATGGAAACGACAGGATTTCCTTTTAGGATACGACTATCTCCCTTCCGATGCACTTTTCCATCTTCACTGCATCCCTAGCTCCCTCACAATGACGAATTAACACAGAAATTGCGTCGCTATGAAATACTACGTGTTATATGATTTCTACTTCTAAATCGAGTAACGTTTCTATGGAAACGACAGGATTTTCTTTTGGGATACGACTATCTCCTTTCCGATGCACTATTCCTTCTTTACTGCATCCCTAGCACCGTCACGTTGACATATTAACACAGAAATTGCGGGGCTATGAAATACTATGTGTTCTATGACTTCTCCTTCTAAATCGAGTAACGTTTCTATGGAAACGACTGGATTTTCTTTTAGGATACGACTATCTCCCTTCCGATGCACTATTCCTTCTTTACTGCATCCCTCGCTCCCTCACAATGACGAATTAACACAGAAATTGCGTCGGTATGAAATACTATGTGTTCTATAACTTCTCCTTCTAAATAGAGTAACGTTTCTATGGAAACGACAGGATTTTCTTTTAGGATACGACTATCTCCCTTCCGCTGCACTATTCCTTCTTTACTGCATCCCTCGCTCCCTCACAATGTCGAATTAACGCAGAAATTGCGTCGGTATGAAATACTAAGTGTTCTATGACTTCTCCTTCTAAATCGAGTAACGTTTCTATGGAAACGAGAGGATTTTCTTTTGGGATACGACTATCTCCTTTCCGATGCACTATTCCTTTTTTACTGCATCCCTAGCACCGTCACGTTGACATATTAACACAGAAATTGCGGGGCTATGAAATACTATGTGTTCTATGACTTCTCCTTCTAAATCGAGTAACGTTTCTATGGAAACGACAGGATTTTCCTTTAGGATACGACTATCTCCCTTCCGATGCACTATTTATTTCTTTACTGCATCCCTCGCTCCCTCACAATGACGTATTAACACAGAAATTGCGTCGCTATGAAATACTATGTGTTCTATGATTTCTACTTCTAAATCGAGTAACGTTTCTATGGAAACGACAGGATTTTCTTTTGGGATACGACTATCTCCTTTCCGATGCACTATTCCTTCTTTACTGCATCCCTAGCACCGTCACGTTGACATATTACCACAGAAATTGCGGTGCTATGAAATACTATGTATTCTATGACTTCTCCTTCTAAATCGAGTAACGTTTCTATGGAAACGACAGGATTTCCTTTTAGGATACGACTATCTCCCTTCCGATGCACTTTTCCATCTTCACTGCATCCCTAGCTCCCTCACAATGACGAATTAACACAGAAATTGCGTCGCTATGAAATACTACGTGTTATATGATTTCTACTTCTAAATCGAGTAACGTTTCTATGGAAACGACAGGATTTTCTTTTGGGATACGACTATCTCCTTTCCGATGCACTATTCCTTCTTTACTGCATCCCTAGCACCGTCACGTTGACATATTAACACAGAAATTGCGGGGCTATGAAATACTATGTGTTCTATGACTTCTCCTTCTAAATCGAGTAACGTTTCTATGGAAACGACTGGATTTTCTTTTAGGATACGACTATCTCCCTTCCGATGCACTATTCCTTCTTTACTGCATCCCTCGCTCCCTCACAATGACGAATTAACACAGAAATTGCGTCGGTATGAAATACTATGTGTTCTATAACTTCTCCTTCTAAATCGAGTAACGTTTCTATGGAAACGACAGGATTTTCTTTTAGGATACGACTATCTCCCTTCCGCTGCACTATTCCTTCTTTACTGCATCCCTCGCTCCCTCACAATGTCGAATTAACGCAGAAATTGCGTCGGTATGAAATACTAAGTGTTCTATGACTTCTCCTTCTAAATCGAGTAACGTTTCTATGGAAACGACAGGATTTTCTTTTAGGATACAACTATCTCCTTTCCAATGCACTATTCCTTCTTTACTGCATCCCTAGCACCGTCACGTTGACATATTAACACAGAAATTGCGGGGCTATGAAATACTATGTGTTCTATGACTTCTCCTTCTAAATCGAGTAACGTTTCTATGGAAACGACAGGATTTTCTTTTGGGATACGACTATCTCCTTTCCGATGCACTATTCCTTCTTTACTGCATCCCTAGCACCGTCACGTTGACATATTAACACAGAAATTGCGGGGCTATGAAATACTATGTGTTCTATGACTTCTCCTTCTAAATCGAGTAACGTTTCTATGGAAACGACAGGATTTTCTTTTAGGATACAACTATCTCCTTTCCATGCACTATTCCTTCTTTACTGCATCCCTAGCACCGTCACGTTGACATATTAACACAGAAATTGCGGGGCTATGAAATACTATGTGTTCTATGACTTCTCCTTCTAAATCGAGTAACGTTTCTATGGAAACGACAGGATTTTCTTTTAGGATACGACTATCTACCTTCCGATGCACTATTCCTTCTTTACTGCATCCCTCGCTCCCTAACAATGAAGAATTAACACAGAAATTGCGTCGCTATGAAATACTATGTGTTCTATGATTTCTACTTCTAAATCGAGTATCGTTTCTATGGAAACGACAGGATTTTCTTTTGGGATACGACTATCTCCTTTCCGATGCACTATTCCTTCTTTACTGCATCCCTAGCACCGTCACGTTGACATATTAACACAGAAATTGCGGGGCTATGAAATACTATGTGTTCTATGACTTCTCCTTCTAAATCGAGTAACGTTTCTATGGAAACGACAGGATTTTCTTTTAGGATACGACTATCTCCCATCCGATTTACTATTCCTTCTTTACTGCATCCCTCGCTCCCTCACAATAACGAATTAACACAGAAATTGCGTCGCTATGAAATACTATGTGTTCTATGATTTCTACTTCTAAATCGAGTAACGTTTCTATGGAAACGACAGGATTTTCTTTTGGGATACGACTATCTCCTTTCCGATGCACTATTCCTTCTTTACTGCATCCCTAGCACCGTCATGTTGACATATTAACACAGAAATTGCGGGGCTATGAAATACTATGTGTTCTATGACTTCTCCTTCAAAACCGAGTTACGTTTCTATGGAAACGACAGGATTTTCTTTTAGGATACGACTATCTCCCTTCCGATGCACTATTCCTTCTTTACTGCATCCCTCGCTCCCTCTCAATGACGAATTAACACAGAAATTGTGTCGCTATGAAATACTATGTATTCTATGACTTCTCCTTCGAAATCGAGTAACGTTTCTATGGAAACGACAGGATTTTCTTTTGGGATACGACTATCTCCTTTCCGATGCACTATTCCTTCTTTACTGCATCCCTAGCACCGTCACGTTGACATATTAACACAGAAATTGCGGGGCTATGATATACTATGTGTTCTATGACTTCTCCTTCTAAATCGAGTAACGTTTCTAGGGAAACGACAGGATTTTCTTTTGGGATACGACTATCTTCTTTCCGATGCACTATTCCTTCTTTACTGCATCCCTAGCTCCGTCACGTTGACATATTAACACAGAAATTGCGGGGCTATGAAATACTATGTGTTCTATGACTTCTCCTTCTAAATCGAGTAACGTTTCTATGGAAACGACAGGATTTTCTTTTAGGATACGACTATCTCCCTTCCGATGCACTATTCCTTCTTTACTGCATCCCTCGCTCCCTCACAATGACGAATTAACACAGAAATTGCGTCGCTATGAAATACTATGTGTTCTATGATTTCTACTTCTAAATCGAGTAACGTTTCTATGGAAACGACAGGATTTTCTTTTGGGATACGACTATCTCCTTTCCGATGCACTATTCCTTCTTTACTGCATCCCTAGCACCGTCACGTTGACATATTAACACAGAAATTGCGGGGCTATGAAATACTATGTGTTCTATGACTTCTCCTTCTAAATCGAGTAACGTTTCTATGGAAACGACAGGATTTTCTTTTAGGATACGACTATCTCCCTTCCGATGCACTATTCCTTATTTACTGCATCCCTCGCTCCCTCACAATGACGAATTAACACAGAAATTGCGTCGCTATGAAATACTATGTGTTCTATGATTTCTACTTCTAAATCGAGTAACGTTTCTATGGAAACGACAGGATTTTCTTTTGGGATACGACTATCTCCTTTCCGATGCACTATTCCTTCTTTACTGCATCCCTAGCACCGTCACGTTGACATATTAACACAGAAATTGCGGGGCTATGAAATACTATGTGTTCTATGACTTCTCCTTCTAAATCGAGTAACGTTTCTATGGAAACGACAGGATTTTCTTTTAGGATACGACTATCTCTCTTCCGATGCACTATTCCTTCTTTACTGCATCCCTCGCTCCCTCACAATGACGAATTAACACAGAAATTGCGTCGCTATGAAATACTATGTGTTCTATGATTTCTACTTCTAAATCGAGTAACGTTTCTATGGAAACGACAGGATTTTCTTTTGGGATACGACTATCTCCTTTCCGATGCACTATTCCTTCTTTACTGCATCCCTAGCACCGTCACGTTGACTTATTAACACAGAAATTGCGGGGCTATGAAATACTATGTGTTCTATGACTTCTCCTTCTAAATCGAGTAACGTTTCTATGGAAACGACTGGATTTTCTTTTAGGATACGACTATCTCCCATCCGATGCACTATTCCTTCTTTACTGCATCCCTCGCTCCCTCACAATAACGAATTAACACAGAAATTGCGTCGCTATGAAATACTATGTGTTCTATGATTTCTACTTCTAAATCGAGTAACGTTTCTATGGAAACGACAGGATTTTCTTTTGGGATACGACTATCTCCTTTCCGATGCACTATTCCTTCTTTACTGCATCCCTAGCACCGTCATGTTGACATATTAACACAGAAATTGCGGGGCTATGAAATACTATGTGTTCTATGACTTCTCCTTCAAAACCGAGTTACGTTTCTATGGAAACGACAGGATTTTCTTTTAGGATACGACTATCTCCCTTCCGATGCACTATTCCTTCTTTACTGCATCCCTCGCTCCCTCACAATGACGAATTAACACAGAAATTGCGTCGCTATGAAATACTATGTATTCTATGACTTCTCCTTCGAAATCGAGTAACGTTTCTATGGAAACGACAGGATTTTCTTTTGGGATACGACTATCTCCTTTCCGATGCACTATTCCTTCTTTACTGCATCCCTAGCACCGTCACGTTGACATATTAACACAGAAATTGCGGGGCTATGATATACTATGTGTTCTATGACTTCTCCTTCTAAATCGAGTAACGTTTCTAGGGAAACGACAGGATTTTCTTTTGGGATACGACTATCTTCTTTCCGATGCACTATTCCTTCTTTACTGCATCCCTAGCACCGTCACGTTGACATATTAACACAGAAATTGCGGGGCTATGAAATACTATGTGTTCTATGACTTCTCCTTCTAAATCGAGTAACGTTTCTATGGAAACGACAGGATTTTCTTTTAGGATACGACTATCTCCCTTCCGATGCACTATTCCTTCTTTACTGCATCCCTCGCTCCCTCACAATGACGAATTAACACAGAAATTGCGTCGCTATGAAATACTATGTGTTCTATGATTTCTACTTCTAAATCGAGTAACGTTTCTATGGAAACGACAGGATTTTCTTTTGGGATACGACTATCTCCTTTCCGATGCACTATTCCTTCTTTACTGCATCCCTAGCACCGTCACGTTGACATATTAACACAGAAATTGCGGGGCTATGAAATACTATGTGTTCTATGACTTCTCCTTCTAAATCGAGTAACGTTTCTATGGAAACGACAGGATTTTCTTTTAGGATACGACTATCTCCCTTCCGATGCACTATTCCTTATTTACTGCATCCCTCGCTCCCTCACAATGACGAATTAACACAGAAATTGCGTCGCTATGAAATACTATGTGTTCTATGATTTCTATTTCTAAATCGAGTAACGTTTCTATGGAAACGACAGGATTTTCTTTTGGGATACGACTATCTCCTTTCCGATGCACTATTCCTTCTTTACTGCATCCCTAGCACCGTCACGTTGACATATTAACACAGAAATTGCGGGGCTATGAAATACTATGTGTTCTATGACTTCTCCTTCTAAATCGAGTAACGTTTCTATGGAAACGACAGGATTTTCTTTTAGGATACGACTATCTCCCTTCCGATGCACTATTCCTTCTTTACTGCATCCCTCGCTCCCTCACAATGACGAATTAACACAGAAATTGCGTCGCTATGAAATACTATGTGTTCTATGATTTCTACTTCTAAATCGAGTAACGTTTCTATGGAAACGACAGGATTTTCTTTTGGGATACGACTATCTCCTTTCCGATGCACTATTCCTTCTTTACTGCATCCCTAGCACCGTCACGTTGACTTATTAACACAGAAATTGCGGGGCTATGAAATACTATGTGTTCTATGACTTCTCCTTCTAAATCGAGTAACGTTTCTATGGAAACGACTGGATTTTCTTTTAGGATACGACTATCTCCCTTCCGATGCACTATTCCTTCTTTACTGCATCCCTCGCTCCCTCACAATGACGAATTAACACAGAAATTGCGTCGGTATGAAATACTATGTGTTCTATAACTTCTCCTTCTAAATCGAGTAACGTTTCTATGGAAACGACAGGATTTTCTTTTAGGATACGACTATCTCCCTTCCGATGCACTATTCCTTCTTTACTGCATCCCTCGCTCCCTCACAATGTCGAATTAACGCAGAAATTGCGTCGGTATGAAATACTAGGTGTTCTATGACTTCTCCTTCTAAATCGAGTAACGTTTCTATGGAAACGACAGGATTTTCTTTTAGGATACAACTATCTCCTTTCCAATGCACTATTCCTTCTTTACTGCATACCTAGCACCGTCACGTTGACATATTAACACAAAAATTGCGTGGCTATGAAATACTATGTGTTCTATGACTTCTCCTTCTAAATCGAGTAACGTTTCTATGGAAACGACAGGATTTTCTTTTTGGATACGACTATCTCCTTTCCGATGCACTATTCCTTCTTTACTGCATCCCTAGCACCGTCACGGTGACATATTAACACAGAAGTTGCGGGGCTATGAAATACTATGTGTTCTATGACTTCTCCTTCTAAATCGAGTAACGTTTCTAATGAAACGAGAGGATTTTCTTTTAGGATACGACTATCTACCTTCCGATGCACTATTCCTTCTTTACTGCATCCCTCGCTCCCTAACAATGACGAATTAACACAGAAATTGCGTCGCTATGAAATACTATGTGTTCTATGATTTCTACTTCTAAATCGAGTAACGTTTCTATGGAAACGACAGGATTTTCTTTTGGGATACGACTATCTCCTTTCCGATGCACTATTCCTTCTTTACTGCATCCCTAGCACCGTCACGTTGACATATTAACACAGAAATTGCGGGGCTATGAAATACTATGTGTTCTATGACTTCTCCTTCTAAATCGAGAAACGTTTCTATGGAAACGACAGGATTTTCTTTTAGGATACGACTATCTCCCACCCGATGCACTATTCCTTCTTTACTGCATCCCTCGCTCCCTCACAATAACGAATTAACACAGAAATTGCGTCGCTATGAAATACTATGTGTTCTATGATTTCTACTTCTAAATCGAGTAACGTTTCTATGGAAACGACAGGATTTTCTTTTGGGATACGACTATCTCCTTTAGGATGCACTATTCCTTCTTTACTGCATCCCTAGCACCGTCATGTTGACATATTAACACAGAAATTGCGGGGCTATGAAATACTATGTGTTCTATGACTTCTCCTTCAAAACCGAGTTACGTTTCTATGGAAACGACAGGATTTTCTTTTAGGATACGACTATCTCCCACCCGATGCACTATTCCTTCTTTACTGCATCCCTCGCTCCCTCACAATAACGAATTAACACAGAAATTGCGTCGCTATGAAATACTATGTGTTCTATGATTTCTACTTTTAAATCGAGTAACGTTTCTATGGAAACGACAGGATTTTCTTTTGGGATACGACTATCTCCTTTAGGATGCACTATTCCTTCTTTACTGCATCCCTAGCACCGTCATGTTGACATATTAACACAGAAATTGCGGGGCTATGAAATACTATGTGTTCTATGACTTCTCCTTCAAAACCGAGTTACGTTTCTATGGAAACGACAGGATTTTCTTTTAGGATACGACTATCTCCCTTCCGATGCACTATTCCTTCTTTACTGCATCCCTCGCTCCCTCACAATGACGAATTAACACAGAAATTGCGTCGCTATGAAATACTATGTGTTCTATTACTTCTCCTTCTAAATCGAGTAACGTTTCTATGGAAACGACAGGATTTTCTTTTGGGATACGACTATCTCCTTTCCGATGCACTATTCCTTCTTTACTGCATCCCTAGCACCGTCACGTTGACATATTAACACAGAAATTGCGGGGCTATGATATACTATGTGTTCTATGACTTCTCCTTCTAAATCGAGTAACGTTTCTAGGGAAACGACAGGATTTTCTTTTGGGATACGACTATCTTCTTTCCGATGCACTATTCCTTCTTTACTGCATCCCTAGCACCGTCACGTTGACATATTAACACAGAAATTGCGGGGCTATGAAATACTATGTGTTCTATGACTTCTCCTTCTAAATCGAGTAACGTTTCTATGGAAACGACAGGATTTTCTTTTAGGATACGACTATCTCCCTTCCGATGCACTATTCCTTCTTTACTGCATCCCTCGCTCCCTCACAATGACGAATTAACACAGAAATTGCGTCGCTATGAAATACTATGTGTTCTATGATTTCTACTTCTAAATCGAGTAACGTTTCTATGGAAACGACAGGATTTTCTTTTGGGATACGACTATCTCCTTTCCGATGCACTATTCCTTCTTTACTGCATCCCTAGCACCGTCACGTTGACATATTAACACAGAAATTGCGGGGCTATGAAATACTATGTGTTCTATGACTTCTCCTTCTAAATCGAGTAACGTTTCTATGGAAACGACAGGATTTTCTTTTATGATACGACTATCTCCCTTCCGATGCACTATTCCTTATTTACTGCATCCCTCGCTCCCTCACAATGACGAATTAACACAGAAATTGCGTCGCTATGAAATACTATGTGTTCTATGATTTCTACTTCTAAATCTAGTAACGTTTCTATGGAAACGACAGGATTTTCTTTTGGGATACGACTATCTCCTTTCCGATGCACTATTCCTTCTTTACTGCATCCCTAGCACCGTCACGTTGACATATTAACACAGAAATTGCGGGGCTATGAAATACTATGTGTTCTATGACTTCTCCTTCTAAACCGAGTTAATTTCTATGGAAACGACAGGATTTTCTTTTAGGATACGACTATCTCCCTTCCGATGCACTATTCCTTCTTTACTGCATCCCTCGCTCCCTCACAATGACGAATTAACACAGAAATTGCGTCGCTATGAAATACTATGTGTTCTATGACTTCTCCTTCTAAATCGAGTAACGTTTCTATGGAAACGACAGGATTATCTTTTGGGATACGACTATCCCCTTTCCGATGCACTATTCCTTCTTTACTGCATCCCTAGCACCGTCACGTTGACATATTAACACAGAAATTGCGGGGCTATGAAATACTATGTGTTCTATGACTTCTTCTTCTAAATCGAGTAACGTTTCTATGGAAACGACAGGATTTTCTTTAAGGATACGACTATCTCACTTCCGATGCACTATTCCTTCTTTACTGCATCCCTCGCTCCCTCACAATGACGAATTAACACAGAAATTACATCGCTATGAAATACTATGTGTTCTATGATTTCTACTTCTAAATCGAGTAACGTTTCTATGGAAACGACAGGATTTTCTTTTGGGATTCGACTATCTCCTTTCCGATGCACTATTTCTTCTTTACTGCATCCCTAGCACCGTCACGTTGACATATTAACACAGAAATTGCGGGGCTATGAAATACTATGTGTTCTATGACTTCTCCTTCTAAATCGAGTAACGTTTCTATGGAAACGACAGGATTTTCTTTTGGGATACGACTATCTCCTTTCCGATGCACTATTTCTTCTTTACTGCATCCCTAGCACCGTCACGTTGACATATTAACACAGAAATTGCGGGGCTATGAAATACTATGTGTTCTATGACTTCTTCTTCTAAATCGAGTAACGTTTCTATGGAAACGACAGGATTTTCTTTTAGGATACGACTATCTCACTTCCGATGCACTATTCCTTCTTTACTGCATCCCTCGCTCCCTCACAATGTCGAATTAACACAGGAATTGCGTCGCTATGAAATACTATGTGTTCTATGATTTCTACTTCTAAATCGAGTAACGTTTCTATGGAAACGAGAGGATTTTCTTTTGGGATACGACTATCTCCTTTCCGATGCACTATTCCTTCTTTACTGCATCCCTAGCACCGTCACGTTGACATATTAACACAGAAATTGCGGGGCTATGAAATACTATGTGTTCTACGACTTCTCCTTCTAAATCGAGTAACGTTTCTATTGAAACGACAGAATTTTCTTTTAGGATACGACTATCTCCCTTCCAATGCACTATTCCTTCTTTACTGCATCCCTCGCTCCCTCACAATGACGAATTAACACAGAAATTACATCGCTATGAAATACTATGTGTTCTATGATTTCTACTTCTAAATCGAGTAACGTTTCTATGGAAACGACAGGGTTTTCTTTTGGGATACGACTATCTCCTTTCCGATGCACTATTTCTTCTTTACTGCATCCCTAGCACCGTCACGTTGACATATTAACACAGAAATTGCGGGGCTATGAAATACTATGTGTTCTATGACTTCTCCTTCTAAATCGAGTAACGTTTCTATGGAAACGACAGGATTTTCTTTTGGGATACGACTATCTTCTTTCCGATGCACTATTCCCTCTTTACTGCATCCCTAGCACCGTCACGTTGACATATTAACACAGAAATTGCGGGGCTATGAAATACTATGTGTTCTATGACTTCTCCTTCTAAATCGAGTAATGTTTCTATGGAAACGACAGGATTTCCTTTTAGGATACGACTATCTCCCTTCCGATGCACTATTCCTTCTTTACTGCATCCGTCGCTCCATGACGAATTAACACAGAAATTGCGTCGCTATGAAATACTATGTGTTCTATGATTTCTACTTCTAAATAAAGTAACGTTTCTATGGAAACGACAGGATTTTCTTTTGGGATACGACTATCTCCTTTCCGATGCACTATTCCTTCTTTACTGCATCCCTAGCACCGTCACGTTGACATATTAACACAGAAATTGCGGGGCTATGAAATACTATGTGTTCTATGACTTCTCCTTCTAAATCGAGTAACGTTTCTATGGAAACGACAGGATTTTCTTTTAGGATACGACTATCTCCCTTCCGATGCACTATTTCTTATTTACTGCATCCCTCGCTCCCTCACAATGACGAATTAACACAGAAATTGCGTCGCTATGAAATACTATGTGTTCTATGATTTCTACTTCTAAATCGTGTAACGTTTCTATGGAAACGACAGGATTTTCTTTTGGGATACGACTATCTCCTTTCCGATGCACTATTCCTTCTTTACTGCATCCCTAGCACCGTCACGTTGACATATTACCAGAGAAATTGCGGGGCTATGAAATACTATGTGTTCTATGACTTCTCCTTCTAAATCGAGTAACGTTTCTATGGAAACGACAGGATTTCCTTTTAGGATACGACTATCTCCCTTCCGATGCACTATTCCTTCTTTACTGCATCCCTCGCTCCCTCACAATGACGAATTAAGACAGAAATTGCGTCGCTATGAAATACTATGTGTTCTATGATTTCTACTTCTAAATCGAGTAACGTTTCTATGGAAACGACAGGATTTTCGTTTGGGATACGACTATCTCCTTTCCGATGCACTATTCCTTCTTTACTGCATCCCTAGCACCGTCACGTTGACATATTAACCTCAGAAATTGCGGGGCTATGAAATACTATGTGTTCTATGACTTCTCCTTCTAAATCGAGTAACGTTTCTATGGAAACGACAGGATTTTCTTTTAGGATACGACTATCTCCCTTCCGATGCACTTTTCCTTCTTTACTGCATCCCTCGCTCCCTCACAATGACGAATTAACACAGAAATTACATCGCTATGAAATACTATGTGTTCTATGATTTCTACTTCTAAATCGAGTAACGTTTCTATGGAAACGACAGGATTTTCTTTTGGGATACGACTATCTCCTTTCCGATGCACTATTTCTTCTTTACTGCATCCCTAGCACCGTCACGTTGACATATTAACACAGAAATTGCGGGGCTATGAAATACTATGTGTTCTATGACTTCTCCTTCTAAATCGAGTAACGTTTCTATGGAAACGACAGGATTTTCTTTTGGGATACGACTATCTTCTTTCCGATGCACTATTCCCTCTTTACTGCATCCCTAGCACCGTCACGTTGACATATTAACACAGAAATTGCGGGGCTATGAAATACTATGTGTTCTATGACTTCTCCTTCTAAATCGAGTAATGTTTCTATGGAAACGACAGGATTTCCTTTTAGGATACGACTATCTCCCTTCCGATGCACTATTCCTTCTTTACTGCATCCGTCGCTCCATGACGAATTAACACAGAAATTGCGTCGCTATGAAATACTATGTGTTCTATGATTTCTACTTCTAAATAAAGTAACGTTTCTATGGAAACGACAGGATTTTCTTTTGGGATACGACTATCTCCTTTCCGATGCACTATTCCTTCTTTACTGCATCCCTAGCACCGTCACGTTGACATATTAACACAGAAATTGCGGGGCTATGAAATACTATGTGTTCTATGACTTCTCCTTCTAAATCGAGTAACGTTTCTATGGAAACGACAGGATTTTCTTTTAGGATACGACTATCTCCCTTCCGATGCACTATTTCTTATTTACTGCATCCCTCGCTCCCTCACAATGACGAATTAACACAGAAATTGCGTCGCTATGAAATACTATGTGTTCTATGATTTCTACTTCTAAATCGTGTAACGTTTCTATGGAAACGACAGGATTTTCTTTTGGGATACGACTATCTCCTTTCCGATGCACTATTCCTTCTTTACTGCATCCCTAGCACCGTCACGTTGACATATTAACAGAGAAATTGCGGGGCTATGAAATACTATGTGTTCTATGACTTCTCCTTCTAAATCGAGTAACGTTTCTATGGAAACGACAGGATTTCCTTTTAGGATACGACTATCTCCCTTCCGATGCACTATTCCTTCTTTACTGCATCCCTCGCTCCCTCACAATGACGAATTAAGACAGAAATTGCGTCGCTATGAAATACTATGTGTTCTATGATTTCTACTTCTAAATCGAGTAACGTTTCTATGGAAACGACAGGATTTTCGTTTGGGATACGACTATCTCCTTTCCGATGCACTATTCCTTCTTTACTGCATCCCTAGCACCGTCACGTTGACATATTAACCTCAGAAATTGCGGGGCTATGAAATACTATGTGTTCTATGACTTCTCCTTCTAAATCGAGTAACGTTTCTATGGAAACGACAGGATTTTCTTTTAGGATACGACTATCTCCCTTCCGATGCACTTTTCCTTCTTTACTGCATCCCTCGCTCCCTCACAATGACGAATTAACACAGAAATTGCGTCGCTATGAAATACTACGTGTTCTATGATTTCTACTTCTAAATCGAGTAACGTTTCTATGGAAACGACAGGATTTTCTTTTGGGATACGACTATCTCCTTTCCGATGCACTATTCCGTCTTTACTGCATCCCTAGCACCGTCACGTTGACATATTAACACAGAAATTGCGGGGCTATGAAATACTATGTGTTCTATTACTTCTCCTTCTAAATCGAGTAACGTTTCTATGGAAACGACAGGATTTTCTTTTGGGATACGACTATCTCCTTTCCGATGCACTATTCCCTCTTTACTGCATCCCTAGCACCGTCACGTTGACATATTAACACAGAAATTGCGGGGCTATGATATACTATGTGTTCTATGACTTCTCCTTCTAAATCGAGTAACGTTTCTATGGAAACGACAGGATTTTCTTTTGGAATACGACTATCTTCTTTCCGATGCACTATTCCCTCTTTACTGCATCCCTAGTACCGTCACGTTGACATATTAACACAGAAATTGCGGGGCTATGAAATACTATGTGTTCTATGACTTCTCCTTCTAAATCGAGTAACGTTTCTATGGAAACGACAGGATTTTCTTTTAGGATACGACTATCTCCCTTTCGATGCACTATTCCTTCTTTACTGCATCCCTCGCTCCCTCACAATGACGAATTAACACAGAAATTGCGTCGCTATGAAATACTATGTGTTCTATGATTTCTACTTCTAAATCGAGTAACGTTTCTATGGAAACGACAGGATTTTCTTTTGGGATACGACTATCTCCCTTCCGTTGCACTATTCCTTCTTTACTGCATCTCTAGCACCGTCACGTTGACATATTAACACAGAAATTGCGGGGCTATGAAATACTATGTGTTCTATGACTTCTCCTTCTAAATCGAGTAACGTTTCTATGGAAACGACAGGATTTTATTTTAGGATACGACTATCTCCCTTCCGATGCACTATTCCTTATTTACTGCATCCCTCGCTCCCTCACAATGACGAATTAACACAGAAATTGCGTCGCTATGAAATACTATGTGTTCTATGATTTCTACTTCTAAATCGAGTAACGTTTCTATGGAAACGACAGGATTTTCTTTTGGGATACGACTATCTCCTTTCCGATGCACTATTCCTTCTTTACTGCATCCCTAGCACCGTCATGTTGACATATTAACACAGAAATTGCGGGGCTATGAAATACTATGTGTTCTATGACTTCTCCTTCTAAATCGTGTAACGTTTCTATGGAAACGACAAGATTTCCTTTTAGGATACGACTATCTCCCTTCCGATGCACTATTCCTTCTTTACTGCATCCCTCGCTCCCTCACAATGACGAATTAACACAGAAATTGCGTCGCTATGAAATACTATGTGTTCTATGATTTCTACTTCTAAATCGAGTAACGTTTCTATGGAAACGACAGGATTTTCTTTTGGGATACGACTATCTCCTTTCCGATGCACTATTCCTTCTTTACTGCATCCCTAGCACCGTCACGTTGACATATTAACACAGAAATTGCGGGGCTATGAAATACTATGTGTTCTACGACTTCTCCTTCTAAATCGAGTAACGTTTCTATGGAAACGACAGGATTTTCTTTTAGGATACGACTATCTCCCTTCCGATGCACTATTCCTTCTTTACTGCATCCCTCGCTCCCTCACAATGACGAATTAACACAGAAATTGCGTCGCTATGAAATACTATGTGTTCTATGATTTCTACTTCTAAATCGATTAACGTTTCTATGGAAACGACAGGATTTTCTCTTGGGATACGACTATCTCCCTTCCGATGCACTATTCCTTCTTTACTGCATCCCTAGCACCATCACGTTGACATATTAACACAGAAATTGCGGGGCTATGAAATACTATGTGTTCTATGACTTCTCCTTCTAAATCGAGTAACGTTTCTATGGAAACGACAGGATTTTCCTTTAGGATTAGACTATCTCCCTTCCGATGCACTATTCCTTCTTTACTGCATCCCTCCCTCCCTCACAATGACGAATTAACACAGAAATTGCGTCGCTATGAAATACTATGTGTTCTGTGACTTCTCCTTCTAAATCGAGTAACGTTTCTATGGAAACGACAGGATTTTCTTTTAGGATACGACTATCTCCCTTCCGATGCACTATTCCTTCTTTACTGCATCCCTCGCTCCCTCACAGTGACGAAATAACACAGAAATTGCGTCGCTATGAAATACTATGTGTTCTATGATTTCTACTTCTAAATCGAGTAACGTTTCTATGGAAACGACAGGAATTTCTTTTAGGATACGACTATCTCCCTTCCGATGCACTATTCCTTCTTTACTGCATCCCTCGCTCCCTCACAATGACGAATTAACACAGAAATTGCGTCGCTATGAAATACTATGTGTTCTATGATTTCTACTTCTAAATCGAGTAACGTTTCTATGGAAACGAAAGGATTTTCTTTTACGATACGACTATCTCCTTTCCGATGCACTATTCCTTCTTTACTGCATCCCTAGCACCGTCACGTTGACATATTAACACAGAAATTGCGGGGCTATGAAATACTATGTGTTCTATGACTTCTCGTTCTAAATCGAGTAACGTTTCTATGGAAACGACAGGATTTTCTTTTAGGATACGACTATCTCCCTTCCGATGCACTATTCCTTCTTTACTGCATCCCTCGCTCCCTCACAATGACGAATTAACACAGAAATTGCGTCGCTATGAAATACTATGTGTTCTATGACTTCTACTTCTAAATCGAGTAACGTTTCTATGGAAACGGCAGGATTTTCTTTTAGGATACGACTATCTCCCTTCCGATGCACTATTCCTTCTTTACTGCATCCCTCGCTCCCTCACAGTGACGAATTAACACAGAAATTGCGTCGCTATGAAATACTATGTGTTCTATGATTTCTACTTGTAAATCGAGTAACGTTTCTATGGAAACGACAGGATTTTCTTTTGGGATACGACTATCTCCTTTCCGATGCATTATTCCTTCTTTACTGCATCCCTCGCTCCCTCACAATGACGAATTAACACAGAAATTGCGTCGCTATGAAATACTATGTGTTCTATGATTTCTACTTCTAAATCGAGTAACGTGTCTATGGAAACGACAGGGTTTTCTTTTGGGATACGATTATCTCCTTTCCGATGCACTATTCCTCCTTTACTGCATCCCTAGCACTGTCAGTGAGAGAGCAATTCGATTTCCTGCTGCTAAAAAGGCGAGTACACCGTTCGCTTGTTACACATTTTTACGAGCTTCAAACAGGTACAACTTATTTTCAGTTATCTGGGTAGTTACTATTTATTTTTGTAATTTCTTGCGTGTTTGAGTGCCTACTAGACACAACCTTTTATTTTAATAACAGTGTAGTGTACAGTATCGCCGTTGCTATCGACCCTCGTATCGTACAGGCTTTTGATTGTTTGGTTAGAACAGCTCAGTGTCGGTTAGACCGTCAGTGAGGGAGCACTTCGATTTCCTGCTGCTAATAAGGCAAGTACACCGTTCGCTTGTTACACATTTTTACGAGCTTCAAACAGGTACAACTTATTTTCAGTTTTCTGGGTAGTTACTATTTATTTTTGTAATTTCTTGCGTGTTTGAGTGCCTACTAGACACAACCTTTTATTTTAATAACAGTGTAGTGTACAGTATCGCCGTTGCTATCGACCCTCGTATCGTACAGGCTTTTGATTGTTTGGTTAGAACAGCTCAGTGTCGGTTAGACCGTCAGTGAGAGAGCACTTCGATTTCCTGCTGCTAATAAGGCGAGTACACCGTTCGCTTGTTACACATTTTTACGAGCTTCAAACAGGTACAACTTATTTTCAGTTATCTGGGTAGTTACTATTTTATTTTTGTAATTTCTTGCGTTTTTGAGTGCCTACTAGACACAACCTTTTATTTTAATAACAGTGTAGTGTACAGTATCGCCGTTGCTATCGACCCTCGTATCGTACAGGCTTTTGTTTGTTTGGTTAGAACAGCTGTGTCGGTTAGACCGTCAGTGAGAGAGCACTTCGATTTCCTGCTGCTAATAAGGTGAGTACACCGTTCGCTTGTAGGGTAAACATAGTCATGTGTAGGGACTGTGGTTGTTGTGAGCGGACGCAAGGAGAATTGGCCACTCTTCGGGGGCAGGTGGAGGCTTTGTCTGTTAGGCTCATCGAGCTCGAGGCGCAGGCGTCGGCTCGTGGTGGCGTTGGGGCAACTGTGGTGAGACCTATGCCTTGCCTATGCCTGGCCTTGGAATCGCATGGAACCCCTGATGTCGCTGCGTCTTCCGGCAGTGAGCATCTTACCGGTCAGCCATCACTCCAGGGTGAATGGCGGACAGTGGTGGGCTCGCGCGTGCCTGGCCGAAAGGCGAAGGTGGGATCTGGCCGCGTGGCAGCTGCCTTACCCCTTTCCAACAGGTACGGGGTGCTTCCTAGTGTTGATGACATCGTTTCCGAGCTACCACAGGATGCCTCGCCTGTTGGGCCAGTGGCCGATTCTCCGGCAAGGTCCCGACAGTCACAGAGGGCGGGCCTATTAGTTATAGGGAGCTCCAACGTTAGGCGGGTTATGGAGCCCCTTAGGAAAATAGCGGGTAGGTCGGGGAAGAATGCCAGTGTGCACTCGGTGTGCTTGCCGGGGGGTCTCGTCGCTAATGTGGAGGAGGCCCTTCCGGCAGCTATTGAACGCACTGGGTGTGACCGGCTGCAGATAGTAGCACATGTCGGAACGAATGACGCCTGCCGCTTGGGTTCTGAGGCCATCCTTGGTTCCTTCCGGCGGCTGGCTGATTTGGTGAAGACAACCAGCATCGCACGCGGAGTGCAAGCTGAGCTTAATATCTGCAGCATAGTGCCCAGAGTCGATCGCGGTCCTCTGGTTTGGAGCCGTGTGGAGGGTCTAAACCAGAGGCTCAGACGACTCTGCGACTATAATGGTTGCAAATTCATCGACCTCCGTTATTGGGTGGAGAACTGTAGGGCCCCCCTAGACAGGTCAGGCGTGCACTACACACCGGAAGCAGCTACTAGGGTAGCAGAGTACGTGTGGCGTGCACACGGGGGTTTTTTAGGTTAGAGGGACCCCCCCTTGGGCGAAACGATAAAATACCTGACGGCTTACCAGAGAGGACATTATCATCGTTGATAAAGAACGTGCGTCCTCAGAGACCAAAAACAGGAAAAGTCAACGTAATATTGGTAAACTGCAGGAGTATCCAGGGCAAGGTTCCTGAATTATTATCTCTTATTGAAGGAAATAGTGCGCATATAGTATTAGGAACGGAAAGTTGGTTAAAACCGGAAGTGAACAGTAACGAAATCCTAGACACAGAATGGAATATATACCGCAAGGATAGGATAAACGCCAATGGTGGAGGAGTATTTATAGCAGTAAAGAATTCAATAATATCCAGTGAAGTTATTAGCGAATGCGAATGTGAAATAATCTGGGTTAAGTATCAAAGGTGGGTCAGATATGATAGTCGGATGCTTCTATAGACCACCTGCATCAGCAACCGTAGTAGTTGAGCGCCTCAGAGAGAACCTGCAGAACGTCGTGAAGAAGTTTCGTGATCATACTATTGTAATAGGGGGAGACTTCAATCTACCAGGTATAGAATGGGATAGTCACACAATCAGAACTGGTGCCAGGGACAGAGACTCTTGTGACATTATCCTGATTGCCTTGTCCGAGAATTACTTCGAGCAGATAGTTAGAGAACCAACTCGTGAAGCTAACGTTTTAGACCTCATAGCAACAAATAGACCGGAAATTTTCGACTCCGTGAATGTAGAAGAGGGTATCAGTGATCATAAGTCAGTGGTTGCATCAATGACTAGAAGTGTAATAAGAAATGCCAAGAAAGGAAGGAAAATATATTTGCTTAACAAGAGTGATAGGGCACAAATCGCAGAATATCTGAGTGACCACCATCAAACGTTCATTTCTGAGGAAGAGGATGTGGAACAAAAATGGAAAAAATTCAGAAACATCGTCCAGTACGCCTTAGATAAGTTCGTACCGACTAAGGTCCAAAGCGAGGGGAAAGATCCACCGTGGTATAACAATCATGTACGAAAGGTACTACGGAAACAAAGAAAGCTTCATCATAGGTTTAAGAGTAGTCGAATCATAGCTGATAAGGAAAAGCTGAACGAAGCGAAAAAGAGCGTAAAGAGAGCACTGAGAGAAGCATTCAACGAATTCGAACATAAAACATTGGCAAACAATCTAAACAAGCACCCTAAAAAGTTTTGGTCATATGTAAAATCGGTAAGCGGATCTACATCCCCTATTCAGACACTCGTTGACCACGATGGCACCGAAACAGAGGACGACCGAAGAAAGGCAGAAATACTGAATTCAGTGTTCCGAAACTGTTTCACTGCGGAAAATCGTAACACGGTCCCTGACTTCAGCCGTCGCACGGACGCCAAAATGGAAAATATTGAAATAAACGATATCGGAATTGAAAAACAACTGCTATCACTTAGTAGCGGAAAAGCATCCGGACCAGACGAGATACACTTAAGATTCTACAGTGATTATGCTAAAGAACTTGCCCCCTTTCTATCAGCAATTTATCGTAGATCGCTGGAAGAACGTAAAGTACCTAGCGACTGGAAGAAAGCGCAGGTCGTTCCCATTTTCAAGAAGGGTCATAAATCAGATGCGAATAATTATAGGCCTATTTCGCTTACGTCAATCTGTTGTAGAATAATGGAACATGTTTTGTGTTCTCGTATTATGACGTTCTTAGATAATACAAATCTCCTTCATCATAACCAACATGGATTCCGCAAACAGAGATCATGTGAAACTCAGCTCGCCCTATTTGATCAAGAAATTCACAGTGCCGTAGACACTGGCGAGCAGATTGATGCCGTATTCCTGGACTTCAGGAAGGCATTTGATACGGTTCCGCACTTACGTTTAATGAAAAAAATACGAGCTTACGGAATATCGGACCAGGTTTGTGATTGGATTCAGGATTTCCTAGAAGAAAGAACACATGTCATTCTTAACGGTTCAAAATCTGCAGATGTAGAGGTAATTTCGGGAGTACCGCAGGGAAGCGTGATAGGACCTTTATTGTTTACAGTATACATAAATGACTTAGTTGACAACATCGGTAGCTCCGTGAGGCTATTTGCAGATGACACGGTTGTCTACAAGAAAGTAGCAACATCAGAAGACTCGTACGTACTTCAGGAGGACCTGCAGAGGATTAATGCATGGTGCGACAGCTGGCAGCTTTCCCTAAACGTAGATAAATGTAATATAATGCGCATACATAGGGGCAGAAATCCATTCCAGTACGATTATGCCATAGGTGGTAAATCATTGGAAGCGGTAACGACCGTAAAATACTTAGGAGTTACTATCCGGAGCGATCTGAAGTGGAATGATCACATAAAACAAATACTGGGAAAAGCAGAGGCCAGGTTGAGATTCATAGGAAGAATTCTAAGAAAATGTGACTCATCGACGAAAGAAGTAGCTTACAAAACGCTTGTTCGTCCGATTCTTGAGTATTGCTCATCAGTATGGGACCCTTACCAGGTTGGATTAATAGAAGAGATAGACATGATCCAGCGAAAAGCAGCGCGATTCGTCATGGGGACATTTAGTCAGCGCGAGAGCGTTACGGAGATGCTGAACAAGCTCCAGTGGCGGACACTTCAAGAAAGGCGTTACGCAATACGGAGAGGTTTATTATCGAAATTACGAGAGAGCACATTCCGGGAAGAGATGGGCAACATATTACTACCGCCCACATATATCTCGCGTAATGATCACAACGAAAAGATCCGAGAAATTAGAGCAAATACGGAGACTTACAAGCAGTCGTTCTTCCCACGCACAATTCGTGAATGGAACAGGGAAGGGGGGATCAGATAGTGGTACAATAAGTACCCTCCGCCACACACCGTAAGGTGGCTCGCGGAGTATAGATGTTGATGTAGATGTCACGTTGACATATTAACACAGAAATTGCGGGGCTATGAAATACTATGTGTTCTATGACTTCTCCTTCTAAATCGAGTAACGTTTCTATGGAAACGACAGGATTTTCTTTTAGGATTCGACTATCTCCCTTCCGATGCACTATTCCTTCTTTACTGCATCCCTCGCTCCCTCACAATGACGAATTAACACAGAAATTGCGTCGCTATGAAATACTATGTGTTCTATGATTTCTACTTCTAAATCGAGTAAAGTTTCTATGGACACGACAGGATTTTCTTTTGGGATACGACAATCTCCTTTCCGATGCACTATTCCTTCTTTACTGCATCCTTAGCACCGTCACGTTGACATATTAACACAGAAATTGCGGGGCTATGAAATACTATGTGATCTATGACTTCTCCTTCTAAACCGAGTAACGTTTCTATGGAAACGACAGGATTTTCTTTTAGGATACGACTATCTCCCTTCCGATGCACTATTCCTACTTTACTGCATCCCTCGCTCCCTCACAATGACGAATTAACACAGAAATTGCGTCGCTATGAAATACAATGTGTTCTATGCCTTCTCCTTCTAAATCGAGTAACGTTTCTATGGAAACGACAGGATTTTCTTTTAGGATACGACTATCTCCCTTCCGATGCACTATTCCTTCCTTACTGCGTCCTTCGCTCCCTCACAATGGCGAATTAACACAGAAATTTCGTCGCTATGAAGTACTATGTGTTCTATGATTTCTACTTCTAAATCGAGTAACGTTTATATGGAAACGACAGGATTTTCTTTTGGGATACGACTATCTCCTTTCCGATGCACTATTCCTTCTTTACTGCATCCCTAGCACCGTCACGTTGACATATTAACACAGAAATTGCGGGGCTATGAAATACTATGAGTTCTATGACTTCTCCTTCTAAATCGAGTAACGTTTCTATGGAAACGACAGGATTTTCTTTTGGGATACGACAATCTCCTTTCCGATGCACTATTCCTTCTTTACTGCATCCCTAGCACCGTCACGTTGACATATTAACACAGAAATTGCGGGGCTATGAAATACTATGTGTTCTATGACTTCTCCTTCTAAATCGAGTAACGTTTCTATGGAAACGACAGGATTTTCTTTTAGGATACGACTATCTCACTTCCGATGCACTATTCCTTCTTTACTGCATCCCTCGCTCCCTCACAATGACGAATTAACACAGAAATTGCGTCGCTATGAAATACTATGTGTTCTATGATTTCTACTTCTAAATCGAGTAACGTTTCTATGGAAACGACAGGATTTTCTTTTAGGATACGACTATCTCCCTTCCGATGCTTTATTCCTTCCTTACTGCATCCCTCGCTCCCTCACAATGACGAATTAACACAGAAATTGCGTCGCTATGAAATACTATGTGTTCTATGATTTCTACTTCTAAATCGAGTAACGTTTCTATGAAAACGGCAGGATTTTCTTTTGGGATACGACTATCTCCCTTCCGATGCACTATTCCTTCTTTACTGCATCCCTAGCACCGTCACGTTGACATATTAACACAGAAATTGCGGGGCTATGAAATACTATGTGTTCTATGACTTCTCCTTCTAAATCGAGTTACGTTTCTATGGAAACGACAGGATTTTCTTTTGGGATACGACTATCTCCTTTCCGATGCACTATTCCTTCTTTACTGCATCCCTCGCTCCCTCAAAATGACGAATTAACACAGAAATTGCGTCGCTATGAAGTACTATGTGTTCTATGATTTCTACTTCTAAATCGAGTAACGTTTCTATGGAAACGACAGGATTTTCTTTTGGGATACGACTATCTCCTTTCCGATGCACTATTCCTTCTTTACTGCATCCCTAGCACCGTCACAATGACATACTAACACAGAAATTGCGGGGCTATGAAATACTATGTGTTCTATGACTTCTCCTTTTAAATCGAGTAACGTTTCTATGGAAACGACAGGATTTTCTTTTAGGATACGACTATCACCCTTCCGATGCACTATTCCTTCTTTACTGCATCCCTCGCTCCCTCACAATGACGAATTAACACAGAAATTGCGTCGCTATGAAATACTATGTGTTCTATGATTTCTACTTCTAAATCGAGTAACGTTTCTATGGACACGACAGGATTTTCTTTTGGGATACGACAATCTCCTTTCCGATGCACTATTCCTTCTTTACTGCATCCTTAGCACCGTCACGTTGACATATTAACACAGAAATTGCGGGGCTATGAAATACTATGTGATCTATGACTTCTCCTTCTAAACCGAGTAACGTTTCTATGGAAACGACAGGATTTTCTTTTAGGATACGACTATCTCCCTTCCGATGCACTATTCCTACTTTACTGCATCCCTCGCTCCCTCACAATGACGAATTAACACAGAAATTGCGTCGCTATGAAATACAATGTGTTCTATGCCTTCTCCTTCTAAATCGAGTAACGTTTCTATGGAAACGACAGGATTTTCTTTTAGGATACGACTATCTCCCTTCCGATGCACTATTCCTTCCTTACTGCGTCCTTCGCTCCCTCACAATGGCGAATTAACACAGAAATTTCGTCGCTATGAAGTACTATGTGTTCTATGATTTCTACTTCTAAATCGAGTAACGTTTATATGGAAACGACAGGATTTTCTTTTGGGATACGACTATCTCCTTTCCGATGCACTATTCCTTCTTTACTGCATCCCTAGCACCGTCACGTTGACATATTAACACAGAAATTGCGGGGCTATGAAATACTATGAGTTCTATGACTTCTCCTTCTAAATCGAGTAACGTTTCTATGGAAACGACAGGATTTTCTTTTGGGATACGACAATCTCCTTTCCGATGCACTATTCCTTCTTTACTGCATCCCTAGCACCGTCACGTTGACATATTAACACAGAAATTGCGGGGCTATGAAATACTATGTGTTCTATGACTTCTCCTTCTAAATCGAGTAACGTTTCTATGGAAACGACAGGATTTTCTTTTAGGATACGACTATCTCACTTCCGATGCACTATTCCTTCTTTACTGCATCCCTCGCTCCCTCACAATGACGAATTAACACAGAAATTGCGTCGCTATGAAATACTATGTGTTCTATGATTTCTACTTCTAAATCGAGTAACGTTTCTATGGAAACGACAGGATTTTCTTTTAGGATACGACTATCTCCCTTCCGATGCTTTATTCCTTCCTTACTGCATCCCTCGCTCCCTCACAATGACGAATTAACACAGAAATTGCGTCGCTATGAAATACTATGTGTTCTATGATTTCTACTTCTAAATCGAGTAACGTTTCTATGAAAACGGCAGGATTTTCTTTTGGGATACGACTATCTCCCTTCCGATGCACTATTCCTTCTTTACTGCATCCCTAGCACCGTCACGTTGACATATTAACACAGAAATTGCGGGGCTATGAAATACTATGTGTTCTATGACTTCTCCTTCTAAATCGAGTTACGTTTCTATGGAAACGACAGGATTTTCTTTTGGGATACGACTATCTCCTTTCCGATGCACTATTCCTTCTTTACTGCATCCCTCGCTCCCTCAAAATGACGAATTAACACAGAAATTGCGTCGCTATGAAGTACTATGTGTTCTATGATTTCTACTTCTAAATCGAGTAACGTTTCTATGGAAACGACAGGATTTTCTTTTGGGATACGACTATCTCCTTTCCGATGCACTATTCCTTCTTTACTGCATCCCTAGCACCGTCACAATGACATACTAACACAGAAATTGCGGGGCTATGAAATACTATGTGTTCTATGACTTCTCCTTTTAAATCGAGTAACGTTTCTATGGAAACGACAGGATTTTCTTTTAGGATACGACTATCACCCTTCCGATGCACTATTCCTTCTTTACTGCATCCCTCGCTCCCTCACAATGACGAATTAACACAGAAATTGCGTCGCTATGAAATACTATGTGTTCTATGATTTCTACTTCTAAATCGAGTAACGTTTCTATGGAAACGACAGGATTTTCTTTTAGGATACGACTATCTCCCTTCCGATGCACTATTCCTTCTTTACTGCATCCCTCGCTCCCTCACAATGACGAATTAACACAGAAATTGGGTCGCTATGATATACTATGTGTCCATGACCTCTCCTTCTAAATCGAGTAACGTTTCTATGGAAACGACAGGATTTTCTTTTAGGATACGACTATCTCCTTTCCGATGCACTATTACTTCTTTACTGCATCCCTAGCACCGTCACGTTGACATATTAACACAGAAATTGCGGGGCTATGAAATACTATGTGTTCTATGACTTCTCCTTGTAAATCGAGTAACCTTTCTATGGAAACGACAGGATTTTCTTTTAGGATACGACTATCTCTCTTCCGATGCACTATTCCTTCTTTACTGCATCCCTAGCACCGTCACGTCGACATATTAACACAGAAATTGCGGGGCTATGAAATACTATGTGTTCTATGACTTCTCCTTCAAATCGAGTAACGTTTCTATGGAAACGACAGGATTTTCTTTTGGGATACGACTATCTCCTTTCCGATGCACTATTCCTTCTTTACTGCATCCCTAGCACCGTCACGTTGACATATTAACACAGAAATTGCGTCGCTATGAAATACTATGTGTCCATGACCTCTCCTTCTAAATCGAGTAACGTTTCTATGGAAACGACAGGATTTTCTTTTGGGATACGACTATCTTCTTTCCGATGCACTATTCCTTCTTTACTGCATCCCTAGCACCGTCACGTTGACATATTAACACAGAAGTTGCGTCGCTATGAAATACTATGTGTCCATGACCTCTCCTTCTAAATCGAGTAACGTTTCTATGGACACGACAGGATTTTCTTTTGGGATACGACTATCTCCTTTCCGATGCACTATTCCTTCTTTACTGCATCCCTAGCACCGTCACGTTGACATATTAACACAGAAATCGCGGGACTATGAAATACTATGTGTTCTATGATTTCTACTTCTAAATCGATTAACGTTTCTATGGAAACGACAGGATTTTCTTTTGGGATACGACTATCTCCTTTCTGATGCACTATTCCTTCTTTACTGCGTCCCTAGCACCGTCACGTTGACATATTAACACAGAAATTGCGGGGCTATGAAATACTATGTGTTCTATGACTTCTCCTTGTAAATCGAGTAACGTTTCTATGGAAACGACAGGATTTTCTTTTAGGATACGACTATCTCCCTTCCGATGCACTATTCCTTCTTTACTGCATCCCTCCCTCCCTCACAATGACGAATTAACACAGAAATTGCGTCGCTATGAAATACTATGTGTTCTATGATTTCTACTTCTAAATCGAGTAACGTTTCTATGGAAACGACAGGATTTTCTTTTAGGATACGACTATCTCCCTTCCGATGCACTATTCCTTCTTTACTGCATCCCTCGCTCCCTCACAATGACGAATTAACACAGAAATTGGGTCGCTATGAAATACTATGTGTCCATGACCTCTCCTTCTAAATCGAGTAACGTTTCTATGGAAACGACAGGATTTTCTTTTAGGATACGACTATCTCCTTTCCGATGCACTATTACTTCTTTACTGCATCCCTAGCACCGTCACGTTGACATATTAACACAGAAATTGCGGGGCTATGAAATACTATGTGTTCTATGACTTCTCCTTGTAAATCGAGTAACGTTTCTATGGAAACGACAGGATTTTCTTTTGGGATACGACTATCTAATTTCCGATGCACTATTCCTTCTTTACTGCATCCCTAGCACCGTCACGTTGACATATTAACTCAGAAATCGCGGGGCTATGAAATACTATGTGTTCTATGATTTCTACTTCTAAATCGATTAACGTTTCTATGGAAACGACAGGATTTTCTTTTGGGATACGACTATCTCCTTTCTGATGCACTATTCCTTCTTTACTGCGTCCCTAGCACCGTCACGTTGACATATTAACACAGAAATTGCGGGGCTATGAAATACAATGTGTTCTATGACTTCTCCTTCTAAATCGAGTAACGTTTCTATGGAAACGACAGGATTTTCTTTTGGGATACGACTATCTCTCTTCCGATGCACTATTCCTTCTTTACTGCATCCCTAGCACCGTCACGTTGACATATTAACACAGAAATCGCGGGGCTATGAAATACTATGTGTTCTATGATTTCTACTTCTAAATCGATTAACGTTTCTATGGAAACGACAGGATTTTCTTTTGGGATACGACTATCTCCTTTCTGATGCACTATTCCTTCTTTACTGCGTCCCTAGCACCGTCACGTTGACATATTAACACAGAAATTGCGGGGCTATGAAATACTATGTGTTCTATGACTTCTCCTTGTAAATCGAGTAACGTTTCTATGGAAACGACAGGATTTTCTTTTGGGATACGACTATCTCCTTTCCGATGCACTATTCCTTCTTTACTGCATCCCTAGCACCGTCACGTTGACATATTAACACAGAAATTGCGTCGCTATGAAATACTATGTGTCCATGACCTCTCCTTCTAAATCGAGTAACGTTTCTATGGAAACGACAGGATTTTCTTTTGGGATACGACTATCTCCTTTCCGATGCACTATTCCTTCTTTACTGCATCCCTAGCACCGTCACGTTGACATATTAACACAGAAATTGCGGGGCTATGAAATACTATGTGTTCTGTGACTTCTCCTTCTAAATCGAGTAACGTTTCTATGGAAACGACAGGATTTTCTTTTGGGATACGACTATCTCCTTTCCGATGCACTACTCCTTCTTTACTGCATCCCTCGCTCCCTCATAATGACGAATTAACACAGAAAATGCGACGCTATGAAGTACTATGTGTTCTATGATTTCTACTTCTAAATCGAGTAACGTTTCTATGGAAACGACAGGATTTTCTTTTGGGATACGACTATCTCCTTTCCGATGCACTATTCCTTCTTTACTGCATCCCTAGCACCGTCACGTTGACATATTAACACAGAAATTGCGGGGCTATGAAATACTATGTGTTCTATGACTTCTCCTTCTAAATCGAGTAACGTTTCTATGGAAACGACAAGATTTTCTTTTGGGATACGACTATCTCCTTTCCGATGCACTATTCCTTCTTTACTGCATCCCTAGCATCGTCACGTTGACATATTAACACAGAAATTGCAGGGCTATGAAATACTGTGTGTTCTATGACTTCTCCTTCTAAATCGAGTAATGTTTCTATGGAAACGACAGGATTTCCTTTTGGGATACGACTATCTCCTTTCCGATGCACTATTCCTTCTTTACTGCATCCCTAGCACCGTCACGTTGACATATTAACACAGAAATTGCGTCGCTATGAAATACTATGTGTCCATGACCTCTCCTTCTAAATCGAGTAACATTTCTATGGAAACGACAGGATTTTCTTTTGGGATACGACTATCTCCTTTCCGATGCTCTATTCCTTCTTTACTGCATCCCTAGCACCGTCACGTTGACATATTAACACAGAAATTGCGGGGCTATGAAATACTATGTGTTCTATGACTTCTCCTTCTAAATCGAGTAACGTTTCTATGGAAACGACAGGATTTTCTTTTGGGATACGACTATCTCCTTTCCGATGCACTATTCCTTCTTTACTGCATCCCTAGCATCGTCACGTTGACATATTAACACAGAAATTGCAGGGCTATGAAATACTGTGTGTTCTATGACTTCTCCTTCTAAATCGAGTAATGTTTCTATGGAAACGACAGGATTTCCTTTTGGGATACGACTATCTCCCTTCCGATGCACTATTCCTTCTTTACTGCATTCCTAGCACCGTCACGTTGACATATTAACACAGAAATTGCGTCGCTATGAAATACTATGTGTCCATGACCTCTCCTTCTAAATCGAGTAACGTTTCTATGGAAACGACAGGATTTTCTTTTGGGATACGACTATCTCCTTTCCGATGCACTATTCCTTCTTTACTGCATCCCTAGCACCGTCACGTTGACATATTAACACAGAAATTGCGGGGCTATGAAATACTATGTGTTCTGTTACTTCTCCTTCTAAATCGAGTAACGTTTCTATGGAAACGACAGGATTTTCTTTTGGGATACGACTATCTCCTTTCCGATGCACTATTCCTTCTTTACTGCATCCCTCGCTCCCTCACAATGACGAATTAACACAGAAATTGCGTCGCTATGAAATACTATGTGTTCTATGATGTCTACTTCTAAATCGAGTAACGTTTATATGGAAACGACAGGATTTTCTTTTGGGATACGACTATCTCCTTTCCGATGCACTATTCCTTCTTTACTGCATCCCTAGCCCCGCACGTTGACATATTAACACAGAAATTGCGGGGCTATGAAATACTATGTGTTGTAACGTTCCCTGGCAAACTCACATTATTAAAGAACAAGAGTTTATTTGTACCATATACGCCGCTCTGGGCAAGTTGTATATATCGTAATTATTGAACAAAAATATTACTGAATGTGGTGTAAAAGACATTTGTTATTATCCTTATATTTTTTGTTGTAATATTTCTCTGTATTTAGGATAGGAATTTTTCTGTATTTATTATGTGATTGTAAAATGTGTCAGTATTTGCGATAGCAGAGATATATATAAAATGTTGTCAGAAGAGAATAATATTGTCAATTTGCAAAGAAATGTTAATAGTCAGCAATACTATTTAAGCACAATGCATTATGTATTCTTTGGTCTTCTCTGTTCAGAAGTCATTGCAGTAGGACACTGTGAAATCGTTTTTTAAGAATGGGTAGACTTCTTTTGTCTCTGTCTGGACTTAGCCGCCATTAGACGATGCGTTACGAATTAATGTGAGTTGTATTGTTGTTTGATCTAAATATATTAGTTTATCAAAAGTGTGAGTTATTTATGTAAATTAGCTTGCCCACGTCATCTATAAAATTTCTTTAAGAATTTTTCAGCATTTTTTAGCGGTGTTGCTGGGCTGTGCCGCGACCAACAATAGGCGGCACATTTAAAAAATTATCAAACCCGTAAATCGGGAACAGAAGCATAAAAATCAATAGTGAATTAAGAAATTGTTCTTCTTTTTCAGTGATCCTGTGGCTGATAAAATTTGAATTAATTATACGTTTGTGCATTCGTAGGCGGATAGTTAATGTTAGTTAACATTGAAATTTAAACAGTTTGTTTCTTTAAAATAACTTAAATGTATAGTGAAGTAGGTTTGATCAGTGATAAATGTCGGCTTGGCAATAATTAAAACATTTTCTGCTAATAGAGGTAATCTTGTGTTCTATGGCTAGTGCCGGGATAAAATTCAGTAAAAATATTTAACAAAAAACCCACTGCATCTGGAAAGTGTATGCCAAGGCCGAAAGATTTAAAGGACTCAATTCTCAACCTAATATTCTTAACCAGTTCATATGAGTTCACGTAAATATTATTTTTTCTTTAAATGTACGTAATTCTTAAGAAAGTAAAAATTTTTATTACCACACGAAAATAAGAGAGTGGTTCTACAACAAAGTTCGCACGAAAGAAAATTAACTTAAAAGCAAAAGATAAAATTTATTATTCTTCTTTAACGAAATTTCAAATCAATTCCATTCATTACGACGATTTCGTTAAATTGGCGCCCAACGTGGGGCTCGAATATGCAGTGGCCACTAAATACCCGTGAGATAACTAGGGAATTAATATAGTCGAACTTTGTTGCAGAACATTTAATAATTTTTCTATGTATTGTATGTATTGCATAACCAATATTGTGTGGTAATACCTGTGTATGATTTTTTGCATGAGAACACTATGTACCCAGAGGCAAGCTGAAGAAGAGAGCTCAATATTTCGAAAAATTAATTACCTACCACAATATCAGGGGGCAGCTGCACCCAAGGTAGATCACCAAAAGGTAAAGCTACAGTGTAGTTGTCCTGTGGGTAGTAAAGTAGCCTCAGTGCAGTGTTCTCGGATCATTAGTGGTGTGCTTGTTGTTAGTACTTTGTTTTAAAATAACAGGACATTTAGGTAGTTAGTCATTGTAGTATATAGTAAGTGTGTATTAGTTAATGTCCATTTCTTGTGTGATTATGTCAGTGAAACCTGAGTGTTAGGATATTTAGTTCAGATTTTATTTCTTTTGTTTACTATGGTTAGATTGCGTAGTCAGAAAGATACCAACATGGATAATGAGCAACAGTCAGTAAGTAGTGATACTGAGTTAGAAAGTGGGACACAAAGTAATGTTAGTGATGTAGTTCGAGAAGTACAATATGAAAATCTGGGGGCAGAAGGGCAAGAAATGTTGCCATTGCCACCCAGTGATTCAGTTGATAGCGGAAATACTGTGCCATCCGCAAGCACTGGACACGGACCAGAGAGTGATGAGGTGTCAGAAGTGCAATCATTAAGAGTTATGTTCGAGCGCATGCTCAATTTCCAAGCTGAATTTGTACGTGTGCAAGCAGAGCGTGATAGAGAACGTGATGCTAAACAAGCAGAACGCGATAGAGAACGTGATGCTGAACAAGCAGAGCGTGACCAGAGGTTGGTAGCTGAATTTGCCAAACAAGCAGAGCGCGATAGAGAACGTGATGCTAAACAAGCAGAGCGTGACCGACGCCTGCATGAGAGGGACTTGCAGTTGATGCAAACTTTAGAAGTTATGCAAAGTGAGATTGTTAGTTTGAAACAAAAATATGAAACCATACCCAAAACGGTGCAAGAATTAAGCGAAAGAGTAGATAGTGTTCAAGTGGCTAACGCCAATATAGTAGAGGAAATCAGTGTCCTGACTAATAGGGTCGAACAACTAGAAATTGACACAACTCAAGTAATTGAGAACAAAGTGATCGAACAAGTGCTCAAAGTAGAAAATGAAGTCATAAAAGAAATAGATCAGAAAGTGCACGCCGCAATTGAGGCCAGAGATGTGGGCTCAAGTGCGGATGTGCAAGATCTGAAAAGGATAGTGCACAAAGACATTCCGCTGTGGCAGCGGAGTGTGGACCGTCGTCTTGCCGAGATGGAGCTTAGCTTGCGGCATGACGAGGCACGGGCGTATGTCACGCCAGCCAGGTCCAACAATGATAGGCATATAAATACTGCAGTAAAAAATTGCGACTGCGAGACAGAACAGGCAACCAATGTAGGCGAAACAAATAAATGTCATTCCAAAGTAGTGATTGAAGAAAGCTTGATTAGGAACCGACAGTTTCAGATCTTTACAACGGAGAAGAAATCTGTTCACCCTGTAGTGTTTATCAAGGGATTTAGAAACATTTTGCCTAGTGTTTGGAGTCATACCCAGAAAATACAGTTCGTTATGTCCTACATACAAGGAGATGCTGCATTATGGGCAACCGAAGCAGCTGACAGTTGTGATACATATGAGCAATTTGAAAAAGCATACTTGGCCAAATATTGGTCAACATGTATCCAGGAGAGATTACGGAAGGAGGTATATAATCCAGAGCCGTATTCTCCACGACTAGGCAATTTGCGAAAATATTTCGAGAAGTACATTAATAAGACCCGTTACTGGGACGAACAGATTTCATCCCGGGATTTGGTCAGACTTTTGAAGTCACACTTGCCGATACATGTAAAGGAAAAACTTATACACGTGCCTGAAAATGATATGGAACATTTCTTGTCTGTTCTGGACTCAATTGACCTGATTCAGGAGGATGTTAAGACAGCCTCTGAACAGGCTAGAAGTAACGGAAACGGTTATAGAAATGGTCGAAATAATACGCCTCCACCAAGTAATGGAAACGGCGGAGGTAATAATAGGAGACAAGAGTATGCACAAAACGGAAATAGAGGTAGAGACCGGAACGGCAATGGTCCGCCGGTGAATAATGACCGGAAAAGGAGGTTCGATGACCGGTATGAGACAGGCCCACCAAGCAATAATAGATGGAAAAATGCCAGGGGGCCGAGCAACACTAATACTTATAATGATGCAAACCGAACTTGGCCGCAGAACCAGAGGCCCAGTCCGGACCGGCAAAACAGTGATAGGTATGACAATAACCAACCGCCACCACAAAATGCGCCAATTGCGCAACCGTGGCGGCCGACGCAACACAACGTGCACATAGTGTAGGTCAGTGACACAGAGCAGCCACGCCCATCCACTAGCAATAATTCAACAAACTAGATGCAGCCGAGATACGCTCTCCATCGTCGGCTGAGGTTTGGAGTGAGAGCAGCCCGACACAGAACAAAACACCGAACAAAATCTGTATCCTTAGGTATAATGACGGGGTACAGATGGGAGATGAATTAATAACTGAACCATCCACGTGCATAAAGGAGCACAAAGACAAAGTACAAGCGATAATAGGTGTCAAAATTAATAATATTGATGTGCAAGCGGTCGTAGATACAGGTGCTACTGTCAGTGTTATGAGTATGGACTTATTCAAAGTACTGGGGAAGGAAAGGCGTATGCTGACTTTTCCCGTGAATAATTGTAAAGTCACTGGAGCCATAAGTGCACAGCGACAAATAATTAAACTCCAAGTACGGGTAGAGATGTATTTAGGGGATGAAGCCATAGCGTGCTCATTCCTGGTAGTAAAGGGTTTAAAAGTAGCCTGCATTTTGGGGGTAGATTTTTTAAGAGAAAGGGACGCAATAATCGACCTTTCTCGGGGAAAATTAAGTTTGATGAATGCTGGTAGGAGAATAGAATTGTCCATGCTCAGATCTGAAGAGGTACCTGTACCTAATTGTAATGCTATTAACATAAAGTGTAGGAATCAGTCGATACTACATTTAGACAATCATTGTCTAGGACAGAATCTCTATTATCCTGACGTACAAGGTGATCAATTAAAAGCAAATGTGGACGCACTTGTGAACAAAGTATCACAGTCCGAAAATTTGAACTCTATGCAACAGCAGGATTTGGTACAGTTATTATTTAATTATGCAGATGTATTTTCTGAACGACCAGGAATTGTTAAGGAATATCAGTACAATATCGAGGTGAAGCCTCACAAAACTTACTGTCGAGCCTCATACTCCATTCCTTGGTCCAAGAAGGAAGTGGTAGCTAAAGATCCTTGAAACAGAATAGCAAGTGGCAATTGGTGTACAATGGACCTTTTAGAGTAGTAAGTGTGCCACATGAATGTAGCTATCTCTTAGCAGATCCCCACTCAGGGAGAGTACGGGGACTGTATCCGCGTAAGGATGTAAAAGCATTCCTACAGTAAAAGACTAATAGTCATATGTGAACACCATTCGTTTGTAAATAATGAACATTAATGATGCGTGATCTTTAGAGATAATGTACTAGTGTAGAAGTGTTTAGTTATAAGAATATGATTGACTTTCTCATGTGTATGGATATTTGTGTTATGTACTGTTTTAATTTGTGTTATCTGGAACATGCTCTAAATGTTTGCACAGATAATCTGATTAGTGCAATTATTTGTAGTGTTAAGCTGTGACAGAGTTCAATCAAAAAGAACATTTTAGTAATGATTAGTTAGGGTACTACATAATTTTCTATATGCCCAAATTTGAAATATTTCTTGGCACAATCTTTTCTATTAGGTGTATGTATGTATATATGTATAGCTGTCAGATTGACAGACTCGAACCCAGAATAATATCAATAATATGAGGCCCTGAGAACTTTATTATCTAACCAATGTTATCAGAGAGAATAATGCACCCAGTAGTGACCCGAGGGCACCACGGGAGGCAAACTTGTTGCAAATTTATGTAATGCAAAGTTACGCACAAAGAAGCTTTAATTGAAGCATGTGCAGATTCAAACAGTAAAAAAGAGCTAGCCAGATACAGTCCAAGTCAATTTTTGCCTACAGAGACTACACTGTAGTTACGTAGGACATTGATAGTAAAGTGTGACATGAGTTCAAAGGAGTTATTGAACAATATGCCTGAATCCGGCTGGAATGCACAAATAAAATCTACTCGAACACGAATATAGATGACTTTTGGGCAAACTAATACCAAATTTTAATATTTTGTTACCATGTACGCAAATATCACACCTTGGTAAAGAGTTACGAATGTGATATTACAAAAAAAAATTGCACAGCGGACATTGTAAATAAAAATAAAGAAACTTAAACAAAAGTGCAGTATTGTGCGGCAGAGACAGTGACTGTTAAACCTGCAGCAATACGTCACGGAGTAGTTGAGTATAAGCAATGAAAAACTGTATCATCGCCGTGTGTGCAAGTGGACAAGGAACTAGCACGACACGAACAGTGAACCGATAACGGACGGTGGATCTAGCTAGTGTCAAACTTTAACTCTTTGTGTGTCAAGGGACGCTAGGAAAGCGCATTGACTACGAAGATACATTTTGTCCAAAGGTGAAAACTTGCGTGTGACTAATGACAAGTCATGACATGGTGAAAAATATTATATGCCCATAAAACGTGTTACTGTGACAACGAAACATTGTGCAAACCAGACTAGTGAAGGCCTACTGAGTAATAACTGCCACTAACTGTGTGCGTTCTTTCCCACAGCAGGAAAAATGCCTATAAGGATAGTACACTGTTTCTGAACTTGTTGCATGTTTCCTGGAGCACTGCAAGACGACGTCGCACGGGCGAGCGGATATCCAACGCGCATCCGGCTACATCAGCTATGCAGCGGCCGCAGCAGCCCGTAGCAGACCAGACAGACAGCCACGCCCCTCCGCGCCGTAGCTGTCAACGCCGGGGGTGGTGACCTGCACGGAGTCAGCGCGCCGCGCCGAGCGCCGCTCAACAATCACTCCGCACCGCTTACCAAATACAGCATTATTGATTTTTTTTTATGTTCACATAAACTGAATAACATGTCAATGACTTCATTTCGATAAACATTGAACATTTACTACGTAGGACAAGTGACCTTGTAGTGTATCACAAGAATAATAGTATCACACACAAAAAACTTCAGTCGAACTGTATGTGACTGTGATATTGTGTAATTGTGTAACCGTTTGTGACGAACTGCTAATTTAATTCAAATGAATAACTGTTAAAGAGACAATATTGACCATGAACCAACTGGGATGGCTGGGCTCCGGCACAGTTTTGCCCAGGTTTCCTGTTTGCCTACGCCCAAATGGGGGAGCCATGAACTTATATAACCCTGGGACTAAATAAAAGAGCCATTCCGTAAAATATACAAGTGTAAAGAACGTTACTGGCACCATTGTGTCAAAGTATAAAAACTCTTTGCCAAATGCTGCCAGGGGGCAATGTAACGTTCCCTGGCAAACTCACATTATTAAAGAACAAGAGTTTATTTGTACCATATACGCCGCTCTGGGCAAGTTGTATATATCGTAATTATTGAACAAAAATATTACTGAATGTGGTGTAAAAGACATTTGTTATTCTCCTTATATTTTTGTTGTAATATTTCTCTGTATTTAGGATAGGAATTTTTCTGTATTTATTATGTGATTGTAAAATGTGTCAGTATTTGCGATAGCAGAGATATATATAAAATGTTGTCAGAAGAGAATAATATCGTCAATTTGCAAAGAAATGTTAATAGTCAGCAATACTATTTAAGCACAATGCATTATGTATTCTTTGGTCTTCTCTGTTCAGAAGTCATTGCAGTAGGACACTGTGAAAGAGTTTTTTACGAATGGGTAGACTTCTTTTGTCTCTGTCTGGACTTAGCCGCCATTAGACGATGCGTTACGAATTAATGTGAGTTGTATTGTTGTTTGATCTAAATATATTAGAGTTTATCAAAAGTGTGAATTATTTATGTAAATTAGCTTGCCCACGTCATCTATAAAATTTCTTTAAGAATTTTTCAGCATTTTTTAGCGGTGTTGCTGGGCTGTGCCGCGACCAACAATAGGCGGCACATTTAAAAAATTATCAAACCCGTAAATCGGGAACAGAAGCATAAAAATCAATAGTGAATTAAGAAATTGTTCTTCTTTTTCAGTGATCCTGTGGCTGATAAAATTTGAATTAATTATACGTTTGTGCATTCGTAGGCGGATAGTTAATGTTAGTTAACATTGAAATTTAAACAGTTTGTTTCTTTAAAATAACTTAAATGTATAGTGAAGTAGGTTTGATCAGTGATAAATGTCGGCTTGGCAATAATTAAAACATTTTCTGCTAATAGAGGTAATCTTGTGTTCTATGGCTAGTGCCGGGATAAAATTCAGTAAAAATATTTAACAAAAAACCCACTGCATCTGGAAAGTGTATGCCAAGGGCGAAAGATTTAAAGGACTCAATTCTCAACCTAATATTCTTAACCAGTTCATATGAGTTCACGTAAATATTATTTTTTCTTTAAACCTACGTAACTCTTAAGAAAGTAAAAATTTTTATTACCACACGAAAATAAGAAGGGTTCTACAACAAAGTTCGCACGAAAGAAAATTAACTTAAAAGCAAAAGATAAAATTTATTATTCTTCTTTAACGAAATTTCAAATCAATTCCATTCATAACGACGATTTCGTTAGTGTCCATGACCTCTCCTTCTAAATCGAGTAACGTTTCTATGGAAACGACAGGATTTTCTTTTAGGATACGACTATCTCCCTTCCGATGCACTATTCCTTCATTACTGCATCCCTCGCTCCCTCACAATGACGAATTAACACAGAAATTGCGTCGCTATGAAATACTATGTGTTCTATGATTTCTACTTCTAAATCGAGTAACGTTTCTACGGAAACGACAGGATTTTCTTTTAGGATACGACTATCTCCCTTCCGATGCACTATTCCTTCTTTACTGCATCCCTCGCTCCCTCACAATGACGAAATAACACAGAAATTGGGTCGCTATGAAATACTACGGGTTCTATGACTTCTCCATCTAAATCGAGTAACGTTTCTATGCAAACGAAAAGATTTTCTTTTGGGATACGACTATCTCCTTTCCGATGCACTATTCACCCTTTACTGCATCCCTAGTACCGTCACGTTGACATATTAACACAGAAATTGCGGGGCTATGAAATACTATGTGTTCTATGACTTCTCCTTCTAAATCGAGTTACGTTTCTATGGAAACGACAGGATTTTCTTTTAGGATACGACTATCTCCTTTCCGATGCACTATTCCTTCTTTACTGCATCCCTCGCTCCCTCACAATGACGAATTAACACAGAAATTGCGTCGCTATTAAGTACTATGTGTTCTATGACTTCTCCATCTAAATCGAGTAACGTTTCTATGGAAACGACAGGATTTTCTTTTGGGATACGACTATCTCCTTTCCGCTGCACTATTCCTTCTTTACTGCATCCCTAGCACCGTCACGTTGACATATTAACACAGAAATTGCGGGGCTATGAAATACTGTGTGTCCATGACCTCTCCTTCTAAATCGAGTAACGTTTCTATGGAAACGACAGGATTTTCTTTTAGGATACGACTATCTCCCTTCCGATGCACTATTCCTTCTTTACTGCATCCCTCGCTCCCTCACAATGACGAAATAACACAGAAATTGCGTCGCTATGAAATGCTATGTGTTCTATGATTTCTACTTCTAAATCGAGTAACGTTTCTATGGAAACGACAGGATTTTCTTTTAGGATACGACTATCTCCCTTCCGATGCACTATTCCTTCTTTACTGCATCCCTCGCTCCCTCACAATGACGAATTAACACAGAAATTGCATCGCTATGAAATACTATGTGTTCTATGATGTCTACTTCTAAATCGAGTAACGTTTATATGGAAACGACAGGATTTTCTTTTGGGATACGACTATCTCCTTTCCGATGCACTATTCCTTCTTTACTGCATCCCTAGCACCGTCACGTTGACATATTAACACAGAAATTGCGGGGCTATGAAATACTGTGTGTCCATGACCTCTCCTTCTAAATCGAGTAACGTTTCTATGGAAACGACAGGATTTTCTTTTGGGATACGACTATCTCCCTTCCGATGCACTATTCCTTCTTTACTGCATCCCTCGCTCCCTCACAATGACGAATTAACACAGAAATTGCGTCGCTATGAAATACTATGTGTTCTATGATTTCTACTTCTAAATCGAGTAACGTTTCTATGGAAACGACAGGATTTTCTTTTAGGATACGACTATCTCCCTTCCGATGCACTATTCCTTCTTTACTGCATCCCTCGCTCCCTCACAATGACGAATTAACACAGAAATTGCATCGCTATGAAATACTATGTGTTCTATGATGTCTACTTCTAAATCGAGTAACGTTTATATGGAAACGACAGGATTTTCTTTTGGGATACGACTACCTCCTTTCCGATGCACTATTCCTTCTTTACTGCATCCCTATCACCGTCACGTTGACATATTAACACAGAAATTGTGGGGCTATGAAATACTATGTGTCCATGACCTCTCCTTCTAAATCGAGTAACGTTTCTATGGAAACGACAGGATTTTCTTTTAGGATACGACTATCTCCCTTCCGATGCACTATTCCTTCTTTACTGCATCCCTCGCTCCCTCACAATGACGAATTAACTCAGAAATTGCGTCGCTATGAAATACTATGTGTTCTATGATTTCTACTTCTAAATCGAGTAACGTTTCTATGGAAACGACAGAATTTTCTTTTAGGATACAACTATCTCCCTTCCGATGCACTGTTCCTTCTTTACTGCATCCCTCGCTCCCTCACAATGACGAATTAACACAGAAATTGCGACGCTATGAAATACTACGGGTTCTATGACTTCTCCATCTAAATCGAGTAACGTTTCTATGCAAACGAAAGGATTTTCTTTTGGGATACGACTATCTCCATTCCGATGCACTATTCCTTCTTTACTGCATCCCTAGCACCGTCACGTTGACATATTAACACAGAAATTGCGGGGCTATGAAATACTGTGTGTCCATGACCTCTCCTTCTAAATCGAGTAACGTTTCTATGGAAACGACAGGATTTTCTTTTGGGATACGACTATCTCCCTTCCGATGCACTATTCCTTCTTTACTGCATCCCTCGCTCCCTCACAATGACGAATTAACTCAGAAATTGCGTCGCTATGAAATACTATGTGTTCTATGATTTCCACTTCTAAATCGAGTAACGTTTCTATGGAAACGACAGGATTTTCTTTTAGGATACGACTATCTGCCTTCCGATGCACTATTCCTTCTTTACTGCATCCCTCGCTCCCTCACAATGACGAATTAACACAGAAATTGCATCGCTATGAAATACTATGTGTTCTATGATGTCTACTTCTAAATCGAGTAACGTTTATATGGAAACGACAGGATTTTCTTTTGGGATACGACTATCTCCTTTCCGATGCACTATTCCTTCTTTACTGCATCCCTAGCACCGTCACGTTGACATATTAACACAGAAATTGCGGGGCTATGAAATACTATGTGTCCATGACCTCTCCTTCTAAATCGAGTAACGTTTCTATGGAAACGACAGGATTTTCTTTTAGGATACGACTATCTCCCTTCCGATGCACTATTCCTTCTTTACTGCATCCCTCGCTCCCTCACAATGACGAATTAACTCAGAAATTGCGTCACTATGAAATACTATGTGTTCTATGATTTCTACTTCTAAATCGAGTAACGTTTCTATGGAAACGACAGGATTTTCTTTTAGGATACGACTATCTCCCTTCCGATGCACTATTCCTTCTTTACTGCATCCCTCGCTCCCTCACAATGACGAATTAACACAGAAATTGCGTCGCTATGAAATACTACGGGTTCTATGACTTCTCCATCTAAATCGAGTAACGTTTCTATGCAAACGAAAGGATTTTCTTTTGGGATACGACTATCTCCATTCCGATGTACTATTCACTCTTTACTGCATCCCTAGCACCGTCACGTTGACATATTAACAAAGAAATTGCGGGGCTATGAAATACTATGTGTTCTATGACTTCTCCTTCTAAATCGAGTTACGTTTCTATGGAAACGACAGGATTTTCTTTTAGGATACGACTATTTCCTTTCCGATGCACTATTCCTTCTTTACTGCATCCCTAGCACCGTCACGTTGACATATTAACACAGAAATTGCGGGGCTATGAAATACAATGTGTCCATGACCTCTCCTTCTAAATCGAGTAACGTTTCTATGGAAACGACAGGATCTTCTTTTAGGATACGACTATCTCCCTTCCGATGCACTATTCCTTCTTTACTGCATCCCTCGCTCCCTCACAATGACGAATTAACTCAGAAATTGCGTCGCTAAGAAAAACTATGTGTTTTATGATTTCTACTTCTAAATCGAGTAACGTTTCTATGGAAACGACAGGATTTTCTTTTAGGATACGACTATCTCCCTTCCGATGCACTATTCCTTCTTTACTGCATCCCTCGCTCCCTCACAATGACGAATTAACACAGAAATTGCGTCGCTATGAAATACTACGGGTTCTATGACTTCTCCATCTAAATCGAGTAACGTTTCTATGCAAACGAAAGGATTTTCTTTTGGGATACGACTATCTCCATTCCGATGTACTATTCACTCTTTACTGCATCCCTAGCACCGTCACGTTGACATATTAACAAAGAAATTGCGGGGCTATGAAATACTATGTGTTCTATGACTTCTCCTTCTAAATCGAGTTACGTTTCTATGGAAACGACAGGATTTTCTTTTAGGATACGACTACCTCCTTTCCGATGCACTATTCCTTCTTTACTGCATCCCTCACTCCCTCACAATGACGAATTAACACAGAAATTGCGTCGCTATGAAATGCTATGTGTTCTATGACTTCTCCATCTAAATCGAGTAACGTTTCTATGCAAACGACAGGATTTTCTTTTAGGATACGACTATTTCCCTTCCGATGCACTATTCCTTCTTTACTGTATCCCTCGCTCTCTCACAACGACGGATTAACACAGAAATTGCGTCGCTATGAAATACTACGGGTACTATGGCTTCTCCATCTAAATCGAGTAACGTTTCTATGCAAACGAAAGGATTTTCTTTTGGCATACGACTATCTCCTTTCCGATGCACTATTCACTCTTTACTGCATCCCTCGCAACCTCACATTGAGGAATAAAAAAAAATTGCGTCGTTATGAAACACTATGGGTTCTATGACTTCTCCTTTTAAATCGAGTAACGTTTCTATGGAAACGACTGGATTTTCTTTTGGGATACGACTATCTCCTTTCCGATGCACTATTCCTTCTTTACTGCATCCCTCGCTCCCTCACAATGACGAATTAACACAGAAATTGCGTCGCTATGAAATACTAGGGGTTCTGCGACTTCTCCATCTAAATCGAGTAACGTTTCTATGCAAACGAAAGGATTTTCTTTTGGGATACGACTATCTCCTTTCCGATGCACTATTCCTTCTTTACTGCATCCCTAGCACCGTCACGTTGACATATTAACACAGAAATTGCGGGGCTATGAAATACTGTGTGTCCATGACCTCTCCTTCTAAATCGAGTAACGTTTCTATGGAAACGACAGGATTTCCTTTTAGGATACGACTATCTCCCTTCCGATGCACTATTCCTTCTTTACTGCATCCCTCGCTCCCTCATAGTGACGAATTAACACAGAAATTGCGTCGCTATGAAATACTATGTGTTCTATGATTTCTACTTCTAAATCGAGTAACGTTTCTATGGAAACGACAGGATTTTCATTTAGGATACGAATATCTCCCTTCCGATACACTATTCCTTCTTTACTGCATCCCTCGCTCCCTCACAATGACGAATTAACACAGAAATTGCGTCGCTACGAAATACTATGTGTTCTATGATGTCTACTTCTAAATCGAGTAACGTTTCTATGGAAACGGCAGGATTTTCTTTTGGGATACGACTATCTCCTTTCCGATGCACTATTCCTTCTTTACTGCATCCCTAGCACCGTCACGTTGACATATTAACACAGAAATTGCGGGGCTATGAAATACTGTGTGTCCATGACCTCTCCTTCTAAATCGAGTAACGTTTCTATGGAAACGACAGGATTTTCTTTTGGGATACGACTATCTCCCTTCCGATGCACTATTCCTTCTTTACTGCATCCCTCGCTCCCTCACAATGACGAATTAACACAGAAATTGCGTCGCTATGAAATACTATGTGTTCTATGATTTCTACTTCTAAATCGAGTAACGTTTCTATGGAAACGACAGGATTTTCTTTTAGGATACGACTATCTCCCTTCCGATGCACTATTCCTTCTTTACTGCATCCCTCGCTCCCTCACAATGACGAATTAACACAGAAATTGCATCGCTATGAAATACTATGTGTTCTATGATGTCTACTTCTAAATCGAGTAACGTTTATATCGAAACGACAGGATTTTCTTTTGGGATACGACTATCTCCTTTCCGATGCTCTATTCCTTCTTTACTGCATCCCTAGCACCGTCACGTTGACATATTAACACAGAAATTGCGGGGCTATGAAATACTATGTGTCCATGACCTCTCCTTGTAAATCGAGTAACGTTTCTATGGAAACGTTAGGATTTTCCTTTAGGATACGACTATCTCCCTTCCGATGCACTATTCCTTCTTTACTGCATCCCTCGCTCCCTCACAATGACGAATTAACTCAGAAATTGCGACGCTATGAAATACTATGTGTTCTATGATTTCTACTTCTAAATCGAGTAACGTTTCTATGGAAACGACAGAATTTTCTTTTAGGATACAACTATCTCCCTTCCGATGCACTATTCCTTCTTTACTGCATCCCTCGCTCCCTCACAATGACGAATTAACACAGAAATTGCGACGCTATGAAATACTACGGGTTCTATGACTTCTCCATCTAAATCGAGTAACGTTTCTATGCAAACGAAAGGATTTTCTTTTCGGATACGACTATCTCCATTCCGATGCACTATTCCTTCTTTACTGCATCCCTAGCACCGTCATGTTGACATATTAACACAGAAATTGCGGGGCTATGAAATACTGTGTGTCCATGACCTCTCCTTCTAAATCGAGTAACGTTTCTATGGAAACGACAGGATTTTCTTTTGGGATACGACTATCTCCCTTCCGATGCACTATTCCTTCTTTACTGCATCCCTCGCTCCCTCACAATGACGAATTAACACAGAAATTGCGTCGCTATGAAATACTATGTGTTCTATGATTTCTACTTCTAAATCGAGTAACGTTTCTATGGAAACGACAGGATTTTCTTTTAGGATACGACTATCTCCCTTCCGATGCACTATTCCTTCTTTACTGCATCCCTCGCTCCCTCACAATGACGAATTAACACAGAAATTGCATCGCTATGAAATACTATGTGTTCTATGATGTCTACTTCTAAATCGAGTAACGTTTATATGGAAACTACAGGATTTTCTTTTGGGATACGACTATCTCCTTTCCGATGCACTATTCCTTCTTTACTGCATCCCTAGCACCGTCACGTTGACATATTAACACAGAAATTGCGGGGCTATGAAATACTATGTGTCCATGACCTCTCCTTCTAAATCGAGTAACGTTTCTATGGAAACGACATGATTTTCTTTTAGGATACGACTATCTCCCTTCCGATGCACTATTCCTTCTTTACTGCATCCCTCGCTCCCTCACAATGACGAATTAACTCAGAAATTGCGTCACTATGAAATACTATGTGTTCTATGATTTCTACTTCTAAATCGAGTAACGTTTCTATGGAAACGACAGGATTTTCTTTTCGGATACGACTATCTCCCTTCCGATGCACTATTCCTTCTTTACTGCATCCCTCGCTCCCTCACAATGACGAATTAACACAGAAATTGCGTCGCTATGAAATACTACGGGTTCTATGACTTCTCCATCTAAATCGAGTAACGTTTCTATGCAAACGAAAGGATTTTCTTTTGGGATACGACTATCTCCATTCCGATGTACTATTCACTCTTTACTGCATCCCTAGCACCGTCACGTTGACATATTAACAAAGAAATTGCGGGGCTATGAAATACTATGTGTTCTATGACTTCTCCTTCTAAATCGAGTTACGTTTCTATGGAAACGACAGGATTTTCTTTTAGGATACGACTATTTCCTTTCCGATGCACTATTCCTTCTTTACTGCATCCCTAGCACCGTCACGTTGACATATTAACACAGAAATTGCGGGGCTATGAAATACAATGTGTCCATGACCTCTCCTTCTAAATCGAGTAACGTTTCTATGGAAACGACAGGATCTTCTTTTAGGATACGACTATCTCCCTTCCGATGCACTATTCCTTCTTTACTGCATCCCTCGCTCCCTCACAATGACGAATTAACTCAGAAATTGCGTCGCTAAGAAAAACTATGTGTTTTATGATTTCTACTTCTAAATCGAGTAACGTTTCTATGGAAACGACAGGATTTTCTTTTAGGATACGACTATCTCCCTTCCGATGCACTATTCCTTCTTTACTGCATCCCTCGCTCCCTCACAATGACGAATTAACACAGAAATTGCGTCGCTATGAAATACTACGGGTTCTATGACTTCTCCATCTAAATCGAGTACCGTTTCTATGCAAACGAAAGGATTTTCTTTTGGGATACGACTATCTCCTTTCCGATGCTTTATTCACTCTTTACTGCATCCCTAGCACCGTCACGTTGACATATTAACACAGTAATTGCGGGGCTATGAAATACTATGTGTTCTATGACTTCTCCTTCTAAATCGAGTTACGTTTCTATGGAAACGACAGGATTTCCTTTTAGGATACGACTACCTCCTTTCCGATGCACTATTCCTTCTTTACTGCATCCCTTGCTCCCTCACAATGACGAATTAACACAGAAATTGCGTCGCTATGAAATACTATGTGTTCTATGATTTCTACTTCTAAATCGAGTTACGTTTCTATGGAAACGACAGGATTTTCTTTTAGGATACGACTATCTCCTTTCCGATGCACTATTCCTTCTTTACTGCATCCCTCGCTCCCTCACAATGACGAATTAACACAGAAATTGCGTCGCTATGAAATACTATGTGTTCTATGTTTTCTACTTCTAAATCGAGTAAATTTTCTATGGAGACGACAGGATATTCTTCTAGGATACGACTATCTCCCTTCCCATGCACTATTCCTTCTTTACTGCATCCCTCGCTCCCTCACAATGACGAATTAACACAGAAATTGCCTCGCTATGAAATACTACGGGTTCTATGACTTCTCCATGTAAATCGAGTAACGTTTCTATGCAAACGAAGGGATTTTCTTTTGGCATACGACTATCTCCTTTCCGATGCACTATTCACTCTTTACTGCACCTCTCGCACCCTCACATTGACGAATTAAAAGAGAAATTGCGTCGCTATGAAATACTATGGGTTCTATGACTTCTCCTTTTAAATCGAGTAACGTTTCTATGGAAACGACAGGATTTTCTTTTGGGATACGACTATCTCCTTTCCGATGCACTATTCCTTCTTTACTGCATCCCTCGCTCCCTCACATTGACGAATTAACACAGAAATTGCGTCGCTATATAATACTATGTGTTCTATGATTTCTACTTCTAAAATCGAGCTACGTTTCTATAGAAACGACAGGATTTTCTTTTAGGAGACGACTATCTCCCATCCGATGCACTATTCCTTCTTTACTGCATCCCTCGCTCCCTCACAATGACGAATTAACACAGAAATTGCGTCGCCATGAAATACTATGTGTTCTATGATTTCTACTTCAAAATCGAGTAACGTTTCTATGGAAACGACAGGATTTTCTTTTGGGATACGACTATCTCCTTTCCGATGCACTATTCCTTCTTTACTGCATCCCTCGCTCCCTCACATTGACGAATTAACACAGAAATTGCGTCGCTATATAATACTATGTGTTCTATGATTTCTACTTCTAAATCGAGTAAATTTTCTATGGAGACGACAGGATATTCTTTTAGGATACGACTATCTCCCTTCCCATTCACTATTCCTTCTTTACTGCATCCCTCGCTCCCTCACAATGACTAATTAACACAGAAATTGCGGGGCTATGAAATACTATGTGTTCTATGACTTCTCCTTCTAAATCGAGTTACGTTTCTATGGAAACGACAGGATTTTCTTTTAGGATACGACTACCTGCTTTCCGATGCACTATTCCTTCTTTACTGCATCCCTTGCTCCCTCACAATGACGAATTAACACAGAAATTGCGTCGCTATGAAATACTACGGGTTCTATGTTTTCTACTTCTAAATCGAGTAAATTTTCTATGGAAACGACAGGATATTCCTTTAGGATACGACTATCTCCCTTCCCATGCACTATTCCTTCTTTACTGCATCCCTCGCTCCCTCACAACGACGAATTAACACAGAAATTGCGTCGCTATGAAATACTATGTGTTCTATGATTTCTACTTCTAAATCGAGTTACGTTTCTATGGAAACAACAGGATTTTCTTCTAGGATACGACTATCTCCTTTCCGATGCACTATTCCTTATTTACTGCATCCCTGGCTCCCTCACAGTGACGAATTAACACAGAAATTGCGTCGCTATGAAATACTATGTGTTCTATGATTTCTACTTCAAAATCGAGTAACGTTTCTATGGAAACGACAGGATTTTCTTTTGGGATACGACTATCTCCTTTTCGATGCACTATTCCTTCTTTACTGCATCCCTAGCACCGTCACGTTGACATATTAACACAGAAATTGCGGGGCTATGAAATACTATGTGTTCTATGACTTCTCCGTGTAAATCGAGTAACGTTTCTATGGAAACGACAGGATTTTCTTTTAGGATACAACTATCTCCCTTCCGATGCACTATTCCTTCTTTACGGCATCCCTCGCTCCCTCACATTGACGAATTAAAAGAGAAATTGCGTCGCTATGAAATACTACGGGCTCTATGACTTCTCCTTCTAAATCGAGTAACGTTTCAATGGAAACGACAGAATTTTCTTTTGGGATGTGAGTATCTCCATTCCGATGAAGTATTCCTTCTTTACTGCATCCCTCGCTCCCTCACATTGACGAATTAACAAAGAAATTGCGTCGCTATGAAATACTATGTGTTCTATGATTTCTACATCTAAATCGAGCTACGTTTCTATGGAAACGACAGGATTTTCTTTTAGGATACGACTATCTCCTTTCTGATGCACTATTCCTTCTTTACTGCATCCCTCGCTCCCTCACAATGACGAATTAACACAGAAATTGCGTCGCTATGAAATACTATGGGTTCTATGACTTCTCCTTTTAAATCGAGTAACGTTTCTATGGAAACGACTGGATTTTCTTTTGGGATACGACTATCTCCTTTCCGATGCACTATTCCTTCTTTACTGCATCCCTCGCTCCCTCACAATGACGAATTAACACAGAAATTGCGTCGCTATGAAATACTAGGGGTTCTGCGACTTCTCCATCTAAATCGAGTAACGTTTCTATGCAAACGAAAGGATTTTCTTTTGGGATACGACTATCTCCTTTCCGATGCACTATTCCTTCTTTACTGCATCCCTAGCACCGTCACGTTGACATATTAACACAGAAATTGCGGGGCTATGAAATACTGTGTGTCCATGACCTCTCCTTCTAAATCGAGTAACGTTTCTATGGAAACGACAGGATTTCCTTTTAGGATACGACTATCTCCCTTCCGATGCACTATTCCTTCTTTACTGCATCCCTCGCTCCCTCATAGTGACGAATTAACACAGAAATTGCGTCGCTATGAAATACTATGTGTTCTATGATTTCTACTTCTAAATCGAGTAACGTTTCTATGGAAACGACAGGATTTTCATTTAGGATACGAATATCTCCCTTCCGATACACTATTCCTTCTTTACTGCATCCCTCGCTCCCTCACAATGACGAATTAACACAGAAATTGCGTCGCTACGAAATACTATGTGTTCTATGATGTCTACTTCTAAATCGAGTAACGTTTCTATGGAAACGGCAGGATTTTCTTTTGGGATACGACTATCTCCTTTCCGATGCACTATTCCTTCTTTACTGCATCCCTAGCACCGTCACGTTGACATATTAACACAGAAATTGCGGGGCTATGAAATACTGTGTGTCCATGACCTCTCCTTCTAAATCGAGTAACGTTTCTATGGAAACGACAGGATTTTCTTTTGGGATACGACTATCTCCCTTCCGATGCACTATTCCTTCTTTACTGCATCCCTCGCTCCCTCACAATGACGAATTAACACAGAAATTGCGTCGCTATGAAATACTATGTGTTCTATGATTTCTACTTCTAAATCGAGTAACGTTTCTATGGAAACGACAGGATTTTCTTTTAGGATACGACTATCTCCCTTCCGATGCACTATTCCTTCTTTACTGCATCCCTCGCTCCCTCACAATGACGAATTAACACAGAAATTGCATCGCTATGAAATACTATGTGTTCTATGATGTCTACTTCTAAATCGAGTAACGTTTATATCGAAACGACAGGATTTTCTTTTGGGATACGACTATCTCCTTTCCGATGCTCTATTCCTTCTTTACTGCATCCCTAGCACCGTCACGTTGACATATTAACACAGAAATTGCGGGGCTATGAAATACTATGTGTCCATGACCTCTCCTTGTAAATCGAGTAACGTTTCTATGGAAACGTTAGGATTTTCCTTTAGGATACGACTATCTCCCTTCCGATGCACTATTCCTTCTTTACTGCATCCCTCGCTCCCTCACAATGACGAATTAACTCAGAAATTGCGACGCTATGAAATACTATGTGTTCTATGATTTCTACTTCTAAATCGAGTAACGTTTCTATGGAAACGACAGAATTTTCTTTTAGGATACAACTATCTCCCTTCCGATGCACTATTCCTTCTTTACTGCATCCCTCGCTCCCTCACAATGACGAATTAACACAGAAATTGCGACGCTATGAAATACTACGGGTTCTATGACTTCTCCATCTAAATCGAGTAACGTTTCTATGCAAACGAAAGGATTTTCTTTTCGGATACGACTATCTCCATTCCGATGCACTATTCCTTCTTTACTGCATCCCTAGCACCGTCATGTTGACATATTAACACAGAAATTGCGGGGCTATGAAATACTGTGTGTCCATGACCTCTCCTTCTAAATCGAGTAACGTTTCTATGGAAACGACAGGATTTTCTTTTGGGATACGACTATCTCCCTTCCGATGCACTATTCCTTCTTTACTGCATCCCTCGCTCCCTCACAATGACGAATTAACACAGAAATTGCGTCGCTATGAAATACTATGTGTTCTATGATTTCTACTTCTAAATCGAGTAACGTTTCTATGGAAACGACAGGATTTTCTTTTAGGATACGACTATCTCCCTTCCGATGCACTATTCCTTCTTTACTGCATCCCTCGCTCCCTCACAATGACGAATTAACACAGAAATTGCATCGCTATGAAATACTATGTGTTCTATGATGTCTACTTCTAAATCGAGTAACGTTTATATGGAAACTACAGGATTTTCTTTTGGGATACGACTATCTCCTTTCCGATGCACTATTCCTTCTTTACTGCATCCCTAGCACCGTCACGTTGACATATTAACACAGAAATTGCGGGGCTATGAAATACTATGTGTCCATGACCTCTCCTTCTAAATCGAGTAACGTTTCTATGGAAACGACATGATTTTCTTTTAGGATACGACTATCTCCCTTCCGATGCACTATTCCTTCTTTACTGCATCCCTCGCTCCCTCACAATGACGAATTAACTCAGAAATTGCGTCACTATGAAATACTATGTGTTCTATGATTTCTACTTCTAAATCGAGTAACGTTTCTATGGAAACGACAGGATTTTCTTTTAGGATACGACTATCTCCCTTCCGATGCACTATTCCTTCTTTACTGCATCCCTCGCTCCCTCACAATGACGAATTAACACAGAAATTGCGTCGCTATGAAATACTACGGGTTCTATGACTTCTCCATCTAAATCGAGTAACGTTTCTATGCAAACGAAAGGATTTTCTTTTGGGATACGACTATCTCCATTCCGATGTACTATTCACTCTTTACTGCATCCCTAGCACCGTCACGTTGACATATTAACAAAGAAATTGCGGGGCTATGAAATACTATGTGTTCTATGACTTCTCCTTCTAAATCGAGTTACGTTTCTATGGAAACGACAGGATTTTCTTTTAGGATACGACTATTTCCTTTCCGATGCACTATTCCTTCTTTACTGCATCCCTAGCACCGTCACGTTGACATATTAACACAGAAATTGCGGGGCTATGAAATACAATGTGTCCATGACCTCTCCTTCTAAATCGAGTAACGTTTCTATGGAAACGACAGGATCTTCTTTTAGGATACGACTATCTCCCTTCCGATGCACTATTCCTTCTTTACTGCATCCCTCGCTCCCTCACAATGACGAATTAACTCAGAAATTGCGTCGCTAAGAAAAACTATGTGTTTTATGATTTCTACTTCTAAATCGAGTAACGTTTCTATGGAAACGACAGGATTTTCTTTTAGGATACGACTATCTCCCTTCCGATGCACTATTCCTTCTTTACTGCATCCCTCGCTCCCTCACAATGACGAATTAACACAGAAATTGCGTCGCTATGAAATACTACGGGTTCTATGACTTCTCCATCTAAATCGAGTACCGTTTCTATGCAAACGAAAGGATTTTCTTTTGGGATACGACTATCTCCTTTCCGATGCTTTATTCACTCTTTACTGCATCCCTAGCACCGTCACGTTGACATATTAACACAGTAATTGCGGGGCTATGAAATACTATGTGTTCTATGACTTCTCCTTCTAAATCGAGTTACGTTTCTATGGAAACGACAGGATTTCCTTTTAGGATACGACTACCTCCTTTCCGATGCACTATTCCTTCTTTACTGCATCCCTTGCTCCCTCACAATGACGAATTAACACAGAAATTGCGTCGCTATGAAATACTATGTGTTCTATGATTTCTACTTCTAAATCGAGTTACGTTTCTATGGAAACGACAGGATTTTCTTTTAGGATACGACTATCTCCTTTTCGATGCACTATTCCTTCTTTACTGCATCCCTAGCACCGTCACGTTGACATATTAACACAGAAATTGCGGGGCTATGAAATACTATGTGTTCTATGACTTCTCCGTGTAAATCGAGTAACGTTTCTATGGAAACGACAGGATTTTCTTTTAGGATACAACTATCTCCCTTCCGATGCACTATTCCTTCTTTACGGCATCCCTCGCTCCCTCACATTGACGAATTAAAAGAGAAATTGCGTCGCTATGAAATACTACGGGCTCTATGACTTCTCCTTCTAAATCGAGTAACGTTTCAATGGAAACGACAGAATTTTCTTTTGGGATGTGAGTATCTCCATTCCGATGAAGTATTCCTTCTTTACTGCATCCCTCGCTCCCTCACATTGACGAATTAACAAAGAAATTGCGTCGCTATGAAATACTATGTGTTCTATGATTTCTACATCTAAATCGAGCTACGTTTCTATGGAAACGACAGGATTTTCTTTTAGGATACGACTATCTCCTTTCTGATGCACTATTCCTTCTTTACTGCATCCCTCGCTCCCTCACAATGACGAATTAACACAGAAATTGCGTCGCTATGAAATACTATGGGTTCTATGACTTCTCCTTTTAAATCGAGTAACGTTTCTATGGAAACGACAGGATTTTCTTTTGGGATACGACTATCTCCTTTTCGATTGCACTATTCCTTCTTTACTGCATCCCTAGCACCGTCACGTTGACATATTAACACAGAAATTGCGGGGCTATGAAGTACTATGTGTTCTATGACTTCTCCGTCTAAATCGAGTAACGTTTCTATGGAAACGACAGGATTTTCTTTTAGGATACGACTATCTCCCTTCCGATGCACTATTCCTTCTTTACTGCATCCCTCGCTCCCTCACAATGACGAATTAACACAGAAATTGCGTCGCTATGAAATACTATGTGTTCTATGATTTCTACTTCTAAATCGAGTAACGTTTCTATGGAAACGACAGGATTTTCTTTTAGGATACGACTATCTCCCTTCCGATGCACTATTCCTTCTTTACTGCATCCCTCGCTCCCTCACAATGACGAATTAACACACAAATTGTGTCGCTATGAAATACTACGGGTTCTAAGACTTCTCCATCTAAATCGAGTAACGTTTCTATGCAAACGAAATGATTTTCTTTTGGCGTACGACTATCTCCTTTCCGAAGCACTATTCACTCTTTTCTGCATCCCTCGCACCCTCACATTGACGAATTAAAAGAGAAATTGCGTCGCTATGAAATACTACGGGCTCTATGACTTCTCCTTCTAAATCGAGTAACGTTTCAATGGAAACGACAGAATTTTCTTTTGGGATGTGAGTATCTCCATTCCGATGAAGTATTCCTTCTTTACTGCATCCCTCGCTCCCTCACATTGACGAATTAACAAAGAAATTGCGTCGCTATGAAATACTATGTGTTCTATGATTTCTACATCTAAATCGAGCTACGTTTCTATGGAAACGACAGGATTTTCTTTTAGGATACGACTATCTCCCTTCCGATGCACTATTCCTTCTTTACTGCATCCCTCGCTCCCTCACAATGACGAATTAACACAGAAACTGCGTCGCTATGAAGTACTATGTGTTCTATGATTTCTACTTCTAAATCGAGTAACGTTTCTATGGAAACGACAGGATTTTCTTTTGGGATACGACTATCTCCTTTCCGATGCACTATTCCTTCTTTACTGCATCCCTAGCACCGTCACGTTGACATATTAACACAGAAATTGCGGGGCTATTAAATACTATGTCTTCTATGACTTCTCCTTCTAAATCGAGTAACGTTTCTATGGAAACGACAGGATTTTCTTTTGGGATACGACTATCTCCTTTCCGATGCACTATTCCTTCTTTACTGCATCCCTAGCACCGTCACGTTGACATATTAACACAGAAATTGCGGGGCTATGAAATACTATGTGTTCTATGACTTCTCCTTCTAAATCGAGTAACGTTTCTATGGAAACGACAGGATTTTCTTTTGGGATACGACTATCTCCTTTCCGATGCACTATTCCTTCTTTACTGCATCACTAGCACCGTCACGTTGACATATTAACACAGAAATTGCGGGGCTATGAAATACTATGTGTTCTATGACTTCTCCTTCTAAATCGAGTTACGTTTCTATGGAAACGACAGGATTTTCTTTTAGGATACGACTATCTCCTTTCCGATGCACTATTCCTTCTTTACTGCATCCCTCGCTCCCTCACATTGACGAATTAACACAGAAATTGCGTCGCTATATAATACTATGTGTTCTATGATTTCTACTTCTAAATCGAGTAAATTTTCTATGGAGACGACAGGATATTCTTTTAGGATACGACTATCTCCCTTCCCATTCACTATTCCTTCTTTACTGCATCCCTCGCTCCCTCACAATGACTAATTAACACAGAAATTGCGGGGCTATGAAATACTATGTGTTCTATGACTTCTCCTTCTAAATCGAGTTACGTTTCTATGGAAACGACAGGATTTTCTTTTAGGATACGACTACCTGCTTTCCGATGCACTATTCCTTCTTTACTGCATCCCTTGCTCCCTCACAATGACGAATTAACACAGAAATTGCGTCGCTATGAAATACTACGGGTTCTATGACTTCTCCATCTAAATCGAGTAACGTTTCTATGCAAAGGAAGGGATTTTCTTTTGGCATACGACTAGTTCCTTTCCGATGCACTATTCACTCTTTACTGCATCCCTCGCACCCTCACATTGACGAATTAAAAGAGAAATTGCGTTGCTATGAAATACTATGGGTTCTATGACTTCTCCTTTTAAATCGAGTAACGTTTCTATGGAAACGACAGGATTTTCTTTTGGGATACGACTATCTCCTTTCCGATGCACTATTCCTTCTTTACTGCATCCCTCGCTCCCTCACATTGACGAATAAACACAGAAATTGCGTCGCTATATAATACTATGTGTTCTATGATTTCTACTTCTAAATCGAGCTACGTTTCTATAGAAACGACAGGATTTTCTTCTAGGATACGACTATCTCCCATCCGATGCACTATTCCTTCTTTACTGCATCCCTCGCTCCCTCACAATGACGAATTAACACAGAAATTGCGTCGCTATGAAATACTATGTGTTCTATGTTTTCTACTTCTAAATCGAGTAAATTTTCTATGGAAACGACAGGATATTCCTTTAGGATACGACTATCTCCCTTCCCATGCACTATTCCTTCTTTACTGCATCCCTCGCTCCCTCACAACGACGAATTAACACAGAAATTGCGTCGCTATGAAATACTATGTGTTCTATGATTTCTACTTCTAAATCGAGTTACGTTTCTATGGAAACAACAGGATTTTCTTCTAGGATACGACTATCTCCTTTCCGATGCACTATTCCTTATTTACTGCATCCCTCGCTCCCTCACAATGACGAATTAACACAGAAATTGCGTCGCTATGAAATACTATGTGTTCTATGATTTCTACTTCAAAATCGAGTAACGTTTCTATGGAAACGACAGGATTTTCTTTTGGGATACGACTATCTCCTTTTCGATGCACTATTCCTTCTTTACTGCATCCCTAGCACCGTCACGTTGACATATTAACACAGAAATTGCGGGGCTATGAAATACTATGTGTTCTATGACTTCTCCGTCTAAATCGAGTAATGTTTCTATGGAAACGACAGGATTTTCTTTTAGGATACAACTATCTCCCTTCCGATGCACAATTCCTTCTTTACGGCATCCCTCGCTCCCTCACAATGAGGAATTAACACAGAAATTGCGTCGCTATGAAATACTATGTGTTCTATGATTTCTACTTCTAAATCGAAAAACGTTTCTATGGAAACGACAGGATTTTCTTTTAGGATACGACTATCTCCCTTCCGATGCACTATTCCTTCTTTACTGCATCCCTCGCTCCCTCACAATGACGAATTAACACACAAATTGTGTCGCTATGAAATACTACGGGTTCTATGACTTCTCCATCTAAATCGAGTAACGTTTCTATGCAAACAAAATGATTTTCTTTTGGCGTACGACTATCTCCTTTCCGAAGCACTATTCACTCTTTTCAGCATCCCTCGCACCATCACATTGACGAATTAAAAGTGAAATTGCGTCGCTATGAAATACTACGGGTTCTATGACTTCTGCTTCTAAGTCGAGTAACGTTTCAATGGAAACGACAGAATTTTCTTTTGGGATGTGAGTATCTCCATTCCGATGAAGTATTCCTTCTTTACTGCATCCCTCGCTCCCTCACATTGACGAATTAATAAAGAAATTGCGTCGCTATGAAATACTATGTGTTCTATGATTTCTACATCTAAATCGAGCTACGTTTCTATGGAAACGACAGGATTTTCTTTTAGGATACGACTATCTCCCTTCCGATGCACTATTCCTTCTTTACTGCATCCCTCGCTCCCTCACAATGACAAATTAACACAGAAATTGCGTCGCTATGAAGTACTATGTGTTCTATGATTTCTACTTCTAAATCGAGTAACGTTTCTATGGAAACGACAGGATTTTCTTTTGGGATACGACTATCTCCATTCCGATGAACTATTCCTTCTTTACTGCATCCCTAGCACCGTCACATTGACATATTAACACAGAAATTGTGGGGTTATTAAATACTATGTGTTCTATGACTTCTCCTTCTAAATCGAGTAACGTTTCTATGGAAACGACAGGATTTTCTTTTGGGATACGACTATCTCCTTTCCGATGCACTATTCCTTCTTTACTGCATCCCTAGCACCGTCACGTTGACATATTAACACAGAAATTGCGTCGCTATGAAATACTATGTGTCCATGACCTCTCCTTCTAAATCGAGTTACGTTTCTATGGAAACGACAGGATTTTCTTTTAGGATACGACTGTCTCCCTTCCGATGCACTATTCCTTCTTTACTGCATCCCTCGCTCCTTCACAATGACAAATTAACACAGAAATTGCGTCGCTATAAAGTACTATGTGTTCTATGATTTCCACTTCTAAATCGAGTAACGTTTCTATGGAAACGACAGGATTTTCTTTTGGGATACGGCTATCTCCTTTCCGATGCACTATTCCTTCTTTACTGCATCCCTAGCACCGTCACGTTGACATATTAACACAGAAATTGCGGGGCTATGAAATACTATGTGTTCTATGACTTCTCCTTCTAAATCGAGTAACGTTTCTATGGAAACGACAGGATTTTCTTTTGGGATACGACTATCTCCTTTCCGATGCACTATTCCTTCTTTACTGCATCACTAGCACCGTCACGTTGACATATTAACACAGAAATTGCGGGGCTATGAAATACTATGTGTTCTATGACTTCTCCTTCTAAATCGAGTTACGTTTCTATGGAAACGACAGGATTTTCTTTTAGGATACGACTACCTCCTTTCCGATGCACTATTCCTTCTTTATTGCATCCCTCGCTCCCTCACAATGACGAATTAACACAGAAATTGCGTCGCTATGAAATACTACGGGTTCTATGACTTCTCCATCTAAATCGAGTAACGTTTCTATGCAAAAGAAAGGATTTTCTTTTGGCATACGACTATCTCCTTTCCGATGCACTATTCACTCTTTATTGCATCCCTCGCACCCTCACATTGACGAATTAAAAGAGAAATTGCGTCGCTATGAAATACTATTGGTTCTATGGTTTCTCCTTTTAAATCGAGTAACGTTTCTATGGAAACGACATGATATTCTTTTGGGATACGACTATCTCCTTTCCGATGCACTATTCCTTCTTTACTGCATCCCTCGCTCCCTCACATTGACGAATTAACACAGAAATTGCGTCGCTATGAAATACTATGTTTTCTATGATTTCTACTTCTAAATCGAGCTACGTTTCTACAGAAACGACAGGATTTTCTTTTAGGATACGACTATCTCCCTTCCGATGCACTATTCCTTCTTTACTGCATCCCTCGCTCCCTCACAATGACGAATTAACACAGAAATTGCGTCGCTATGAAATACTATGTGTTCTATGATTTCTACTTCTAAATCGAGTTACGTTTCTATGGAAATGACAGGATTTTCTTTTAGGATACGACTATCTCCTTTCCGATGCACTATTCCTTCTTTACTGCATCCCTCGCTCCCTCACAATGACGAATTAACACAGAAATTGAGTCGGTGTGAAGTACTATGTGTTCTATGATTTCTACTTCTAAATCGAGTAACGTTGCTATGGAAACGACAGGGTTTTCTTTTGGGATACGACTATCTCCTTTTCGATGCACTATTCCTTCTTTACTGCATCCCTAGCACCGTCACGATGACATATTAACACAGAAATTGCGGAGCTATGAAAAACTATGTGTTCTATGACTTCTCCGTCTAAATCGAGTAACGTTTCTATGGAAACGACAGGTTTTTCTTTTAGGATACGACTATCTCCCTTCCGATGCACTATTCCTTCTTTACTGCATCCCTCGCTCCCTCACAATGACGAATTAACACAGAAATTGCGTCGCTATGAAATACTATGTGTTCTATGATTTCTACTTCTAAATCGAGTAACGTTTCTATGGAAACGACAGGATTTTCATTTAGGATACGACTATCTCCCTTCCGATGCACTATTCCTTCTTTACTGCATCCCTCGCTCCCTCACAATGACGAATTAACACAGAAATTGTGTCGCTATGAAATACTACGGGTTCTATGGCTTCTCCATCTAAATCGAGCAACGTTTCTATGCAAACGAAACGATTTTCTTTTGACGTACGACTATCTCCTTTCCGAAGCACTATTCACTCTTTACTGCATCCCTCGCACCCTCACATTGACGAATTAAAAGAGGAATTGCGTCGCTATGAAATACTACGGGTTCTATGACTTCTCCTTCTAAATCCAGTAACGTTTCAATGGAAACGACAGGATTTTCTTTTGGGATACGACTATCTCCTTTCTGAAGCACTATTCCTTCTTTACTGCATCCCTAGCACTGTCACGTTGACATATTAACACAGAAATTGCGTCGCTATGAAATACTATGTGTCCATGACCTCTCCTTCTAAATCGAGTTACGTTTCTATGGAAAGGACAGGATTTCCTTTTAGGATACGACTATCTCCCTTCCGATGCACTATTCCTTCTTTACTGCATCCCTCGCTCCCTCACAATGACGAATTAACACAGAAATTGCGTCGCTATGAAGTACTATGTGTTCTATGATTTCTACTTCTAAATCGAGTAACGTTTCTATGGAAACGATAGGATTTTCTTTTGGGATACGACTATCTCCTTTCCGATGCACTATTCCTTCTTTACTGCATCCCTAGCACCGTCTCGTTGACATATTAACACAGAAATTGCGGGGCTATGAAATACTATGTGTTCTATGACTTCTCCTTGTAAATCGAGTAACGTTTCTATGGAAACGAAGGGATTTTCTTTTGGAATACGACTATCTCCTTTCCGATGCACTATTCCTTCTTTACTGCTACCCTAGCACCGTCACGTTGACATATTAACACAGAAATTGCGTCGCTATGAAATACTATGTGTCCATGACCTCTCCTTCTAAATCGAGTAACGTTCTAATGAAAAGGACAGGATTTTCTTTTAGGATACGACTATCTCCCTTCCGATGCACTATTCCTTCTTTACTGCATCCCTCGCTCCCTCACAATGACGAATTAACACAGAAATTGCGTCGCTATAAAGTACTATGTGTTCTATAATTTCCACTTCTAAATCGATAAACGTTTCTATGGAAACGACAGGATTTTCTTTTAGGATACGACTATCTACCTTCCGATGCACTATTCCTTCTTTACTGCATCCATCGCTCCCTCACAATGACGAATTAACACTGAAATTGCGTCGCTATGAAGTACTATGTGTTCTATGATTTCTACTTCTAAATCGAGTAACGTTTCTATGGAAACGGCAGGATTTTCTTTTAGGATACGACTATCTCCCTTCCGATGCACTATTCCTTCTTTACTGCATCCCTCGCTCCCTCACAATGACGAATTAACACAGAAATTGCGTCGCTATGATGTACTATGTGTTCTATGATTTCTACTTCTAAATCGAGTAACGTTTCTATGGAAACGACAGGATTTTTTTTTTGGGATACGACTATCTCCTTTCCGATGCACTATTCCTTCTTTACTGCATCCCTAGCACCGTCACGTTGACATCTTAACACAGAAATTGCGTCGCTATGAAATACTACAGATTCTATGACTTCTCCATCTAAATCGAGTAACGTTTCTATGCAAACGAAAGGATTTTCTTTTGGGATACGACTATCTCCTTTCCGATGCACTATTCACTCTTTACTGCATCCCTCGCACCCTCACATTGACGAATTAAAAGGGAAATTGCGTCGCTATGAAATACTATGGGTTCTATGACTTCTCCTTCTAAATCGAGTAACGTTTCAATGGAAACGACAGAATTCTCTTTTGGGATGTGAGTATCTCCATTCCGATGAAGTAATCCTTCTTTACTGCATCCCTCGCTCCCTCACATTGACGAATTAACACAGAAATTGCGTCGCTATGAAATACTATGTGTTCTATGATTTCTACTTCTAAATCGAATAACGTTTCTATGGCAACGACAGGATTTTCTTTTGGGATACGACTATCTCCTTTCCGATGCTCTATTCCTTCCTTACTGCATCCCTCGCTTCCTCACATTGACGAATTAGCACACAAATTGCGTCGCTATGAAACACTATGGGTTCTATGACAACTCCTTCTAAATCGGGTAACGTTTCTATGAAAACGGCAGGAATTTCTTTTGGGATACGACTGTCTCCTTTCCGATGCACTATTCCTACCTTACTGCATCCCTCGCTCCCTCACATTGACGAATTAACACAGAGATGGCGTCGATATGAATTACTATGGGTTGTATGACTTCTCGTTCTAAATCGAGTAATGTTTCTATGGAAACGAAAATATTTTCTTTTGGGATACGACTATCTCCCTTCCGATGCACTATTCCTTCTTTACTGCATCCCTCGCTCCCTCACAATGACGAATTAACACAGAAATTGCGTCGCTATGATGTACTATGTGTTCTATGATTTCTACTTCTAAATCGAGTAACGTTTCTATGGAAACGACAGGATTTTTTTTTTGGGATACGACTATCTCCTTTCCGTTGCATTATTCCTTCTTTACTGGATCTCTCCCTCCCTCACGCTGACGAAGTAACACAGAAATTGCGTCGCTATGAAATACAATAGGTTCTATGACATCTTCTCTTTAAATCGAGTAACGTTTCTATGGAAACGACAGGATTTTCTTTTGGAATTCGACTATCTCCTTTCCGATGCAATATTCCATCTATACTGCATTCCTCCATCCCTCACATTGACGAATTAAAACAGAAATCGCGTCGCTAAGTAATACTATGGGTTATAAGTCTTCTTCTAAATCGAGTAACGTATCTATGGAAACGACAGGATTTTCTTTTGGGATACGCCTATCTCCTTTCCGATGCACCGTTCCTTCCACACTGCATCCCTCGCTCCCTCACTTTGATAAATTAACACAGAAATTACGTGGCTATGACACACCATGGGTTCTATGACATCTCCTTCTAAATCAAAAACGTTTTCTATTAAAACGACAGGATTTTCATTTGGGATACGATTATCTCCTTTCCGATGCACTATTCCTTCTTTACTACATCCCTCGCTCCCTCTCATTGACGAATTAACACAGAAATTGAATCTCTATGAAATACTATGGGTTGTATGACTTCTTCTATATCGAGTAACGATTTTATGGAAACGACAGGATTTTCTTTTGGGATACGAGTATCTCCTTTCCGATGCAATATTCCTTCTTTACTGCATCTCTCGCTCCCTCACATTGACGTATTAACACAGAAATTGCGTCGCTATGAAGTACTATGTGTTCAATGACATCTCCTCCTAAATCGAGTAACGTTTCTATGGAAACGACAGGATTTTCTTTTGGGATACTAGCATCTCCTTTGCGATGCACTATTCCTTCTTTACTGCATCGCTCGCTCCCTCACATTGACAATTAACACAGAAATATCGTCGCTATGAAATACTATGGGTTCTATGACAATTCCTTCTAAATCGAGTAACGTTTCTATGGAAACGTTAGGATTTTCTTTTGGGATACAAGTATCTCCTTTCCGATGCACTGTTCCTTCTTTACTGCATCCCTCGCTCCTTCACATTGTCGAATTAACACAGATATTGCTTCGCTATGAAATAGTATGTGTTCTATGACTTATCCCTCTAAATCGAGTAACGTTTCTTTGGAAACGACAGGATTTTCTTTTGGGATTTGAGTATCTCCATTCCAAAGCAGTATTCCTTCTTTACTGTATCTCTCGCTCCCTCACATGGACGAATTAACACAGAAATTGCGACGCTATGAAATACTATGGGTTATAAGACTTCTTCTAAATCGAGTAACGTTTCTATGGAAACGACAGAATTTTCATTTGGGATACGCCTATCTCCTTTCCGATGCACTATTCCTTCTTTACAGCATGCCTCGCTCCCTCACATTGACGAATTAGCACAGAAATTGCGTCGCTATGAAATACTATGCGTTCTATGACTTCTATTTCTAAATCGAGTAACGTTTCTATGGAAACGACATAATTTTCTTTTGGGATACGAGTATCTCCATTCCGATGCACTATTCCTTCTTTACTGCATCTCTCGTTCTCTCACATTGACGAAATAACACAAAAATTGCGTCGCTATGAAATACTATGTGTTCTATGACTTCTCCTTCTAAATCGAGTAACGTCTCTATGGAAACGATAGGATTTTCTTTGCGATACGACTATCTCCTTTCTGATACGCTATTCCTTCTTTACTGCATTCCTCGCTCCCTCACATTGACGAACTAGCACAGAAATTGCGTCGCTACGAAACACTATAGGTTTTATGACATCTCCTTCTAAATCGAGTAACGTTTCTATGAAAACGACAGGATTTTCTTTTGGGATGCGACTATCTTCTTTCCGATGCATTATTCCTTCTTTACTGGATCCCTCCCTCCCTCACACTGACGAATTAACACAGATATTGGGTCGCTATGAAATACAATAGGTTCTACGACATCTTCTCTTTTAATCAAGTAACGTTTCTATGGAAACGACAGGATTTTCTTTTGGAATTCGACTATCTCCTTTCCGATGCACTATTCCATCTTTACTGCATCCCTCCATCCCTCACATTGACGAATTAAAACAGAAATTGCGTCGCTAAGTAATACTATGGGTTATAAGTCTTCTTCTAAATCGAGTAACGTATCTATGGAAACGACAGGATTTTCTTTTGGGATACGCCTATCTCCTTTCCGATGCACCATTCCTTCCACACTGCATCCCTCGCTCCCTCACTTTGATAAATTAACACAGAAATTGCGTCGCTATGAAACACTATGGGTTCTATGACATCTTCTTCTAAATCAAAAACCGTTTCTATTAAAACGACAGTATTTTCAATTGGGATACGACTATCTCCTTTCTGATGCATTATTCCTTCTTTACTACATCCCTCGCTCCCTCACATTGACGAATTAACACAGAAATTGAATCCCTATGAAATACTATGGGTTATATGACTTCTTCTATATCGAGTAACGATTTTATGGAAACGAAAGGATTTTCTTTTGGGATACGCCTATCTCCTTTCCGATGCACTATTCCTTCCTTACTGCATCCCTCGCTACCTCACATTGACGAATTAACACAGAAATTGCGTCGCTATGTAATACTATGGGTTCTATGATATATCCTTCTAAATCGAGTAACGCCTCGATGAAAACGACAGGATTTTCTTTTGGGATACGCCTATTTCCTATCCGATGCACTATTCCTTCTTTACTGCATCTCTCGGTCCCTCACATTGACGAATTAACACAGAAATGGCGTCGCTATGGAATACTACAGGTTCCATGATATCTCCTTCTAAATCGAGTAGCGTTTCTATGGAAACGACAGGATTTTCTCTTGGGATACGAGTATCTCCTTTCCGATGCACTATTCCTTCCTTACTGCATCCCTCGCTCCCTCACATTCACGAATTAACACAGAAATTGCGTCTCTTTAAAATACTATGGGTTATAAAACTTCTTCTAAATCGAGTAACGTTTCTATCGAAACGACAGTATATTCTTTTTGGATACGACTATCTCCTTTCCGGTGCACTATTCCCTCTTTACTACATCCCACAATCCCTCACATAGACGAAATAAAACAGAAATTGCGTCGCTATGTATTAATATGGTTTCTATGACATCTCCTTCTAAATCGAGTGTCGTTTCTATGGAAACGACAGGATTTTCTTTTGGGATACGAGTATCTCCGTTACGATGCACTATTCGTTCTTTACTGCATCCCTCGCTCCGTTACATTGACGAATTAACACAGAAATTGCGTCGCTATCAAATACTATGGGTTATAAGACTTCCTCTAAATCGAGTAACGTTTCTATGCAAACGACAGGATTTTCTTTTGGGATACGCCCATCTCCTTTTCGATGCACTGTTCCTTCTTTACTGCATCCCTCGCTCCCTCACATTGACGAATTAGCACTGAAATTGCGTCGCTATGAAACAATATGGGTTCTATAACATCTCCTTCTAAGTCGGGTAACGTTTCTATGAAAACGTTAGGATTTTCTTTTGGGATACGACTATATCCTTTCCGATGCACTATTCCTACTTTACTGCATCCCTCCCTCCCTCACATTGACGAATTAACACAGAAATGGTGTCGCTATAAAATACTATGGGTTCTATGACTTCTCCTTCTAAATCGAGTAACGTCTCTATGGAAACGACAGGATTTTCTTTTGGGATACTAGCATCTCCTTTCCGATGCACTATTCCTTCTTTACTGCATCCCTCGCTCCCTCACATTGACGAATTAACACTCAAATTGCGTCGCTTTGAAATACTATGTCATCTATGACATCTACTACTAGACCGAGTAACGTTTCTATGCAAACGACAGGATTTTCTTTTGGGATACGACTGTCTCCCTTCCGATGCACTATTCCTTCTTTACTGCAACCCTCGCTCCCTCACATTGACAATTAACACAGAAATTTCGTCGCTATGAAATACTATGGGTTCCATGACAATTCCTTCTAAATCGGGTAACGTTTCTATGAAAGCGACAGGATTTTCTTTTGGGATACAAGTATCTCCTTTCCGATGCACTGTTCCTTCTTTACTGCATCCCTCGCTCCTTTACATTGACGAATTAACACAGATATTGCTTCGCTATGAAATAGTATGTGTTCTCTGACTTATCCCTCTAAATCGAGTAACGTTTCTTTGGAGACGACAGGATTTTCTTTTGGGATTTGAGTATCTCCATTCCAAAGCAGTATTCCTTCTTTACTGTATCCCTCGCTCCCTCACATTGACGAATTAACACAGTAATTTCCATGCTATGAAATACTATGGGTTATAAGACTTCTTCTAAATCGAGTAACGTTTCTTTGGAAACGACAGAATTTTCATTTGGGATACGCCTATCTCCTTTCCGATGCACTATTCCTTCTTTACTGCATCCCTCGCTCCCTCAAACTGACGAATTAACACAGAAATTGCGTCGCTATGAAATACTATGGGTTCTATGACTTCTACTTCTAAATCGAGTAACGTTTCTATGGAAACGACAGGATTTTCTTTTGGGGTACGAGTATCTCCACTCCGATGCACTATTCCTTCTTTACTGCATCCCTCGCTCCCACACGTTGACGAATCAACACAGAAATTGCGTCGCTATGAAATACTATGTGTTTTATCACTTCTGCTTCTAAATCGAGTGACGTTTCTATGGAAATGACAGGATTTTCTTTTGGGATACGAGTTTCTCCTTTCCGATGCACTATTCCTTCTTTACTGCATCCCTCGCACCCTCACATTGACGAATTAACACAGAAATTGCTGGGCTATGAAATTCTATGGGTTTTATGACTTCTCCTCCTAAATCGAGAAACGTTTCTATGGAAACGACAGGATTTTCTTTTGGAATACGACTATCTCCATTCCGATGCACTATTCCTTCCTTATGGCGTTCCTCGCTCCCTCCCATAGACGAATTAACACAGAAATTACGTCGCTATGAAATGCGTTGTGTTCTATGACTGCTCCTTCTACATCGAGTAACGTATCTATGGAAACGTCAGGATTTTCTTTTGGGAAACGAGTATCTGCTTACCGATGCACAATTCCTTCTTTACTGCATCCCTCGCTCCCTCATATTGACGAATTAGCACAGAAATTGCGTCGCTATGAAACCCTACGGGTTCTATGACAACTCCTTCTCAATCGGGTAACGTTTCTATAAAAACGACAGGAATTTCTTTTGGGATACGACTGTCTCCTTTCCGACGCACTACTCCTTCTTTACTGCATCCCTCGCTCCCTCACATTGACGAATTAACACAGAAATGGCGTCGATAAGAATTACTATGGGTTGTATGACTTCTCCTTCTAAATCGTGTAATGTTTCTATGGAAGCGAAAATATTTTCTTTTGGGATACGAGTTTCTCCTTTCCGATGCACTATTCCTTCTATACTGCATCCCTCGCTCCCTCACATTGACGAATAACACAGAAATTGCGTCGCTATGAAATACTGTGTGTTCAATGACATCTCCTTCTAAATCGAGTAACGTTTCTATGGAAACGTCAGGATTTTTTTTTTTGGGTTACGAGCATCTCCTTTCCGATGCAGTATTCCTTCTTTACTGGATCCCTCGCCCCCTCACGTTGACAAATTAACACAGAAATTGCTTGGCTATTGAATACTATGTGTTCTGTGACTTCTCCCTCTAAATCGAGTAACGTTTCTATGGAAACGACTGGATTTTCTATTGGGATACGAGTGTCTCCTTTCCGATGCACTATTCCTTCTTTACTTCATCCCTCGCTCCCTCACATTGACGATTTAACACAGAGATTGCGTCGCTGTGAGATACTATGGGTTCTATGACTTCTATTTCTAAATCGAGTAACGTTTCTATGGAAACGACAGAATTTTCATTTGGGATACGCCTATCTCCTTTCCGATGCACTATTCCTTCTTTACAGCATGCCTCGCTCCCTCACATTGACGAAATAACACAGAAATTGCGTCGCTATGAAATACTATGTGGTCTATGACTTCTCCTTCTAAATCGAGTAACGTCTCTATGGAAACGATAGGATTTTCTTTGCGATACGACTATCTCCTTTCTGATACGCTATTCCTTCTTTACTGCATTCCTCGCTCCCTCACATTGACGAATTAGCACAGAAATTGCGTCGCTACGAAACACTATAGGTTTTATGACATCTCCTTCTAAATCGAGTAACGTTTCTATGAAAACGACAGGATTTTCTTTTGGGATGCGACTATCTTCTTTCCGATGCATTATTCCTTCTTTACTGGATCCCTCCCTCCCTCACACTGACGAATTAACACAGATATTGGGTCGCTATGAAATACAATAGGTTCTACGACATCTTCTCTTTTAATCAAGTAACGTTTCTATGGAAACGACAGTATTTTCTTTTGGAATTCGACTATCTCCTTTCCGATGCACTATTCCATCTTTACTGCATCCCTCCATCCCTCACATTGACGAATTAAAACAGAAATTGCGTCGCTAAGTAATACTATGGGTTATAAGTCTTCTTCTAAATCGAGTAACGTATCTATGGAAACGACAGGATTCTCTTTTGGGATACGCCTATCTCCTTTCCGATGCACCATTCCTTCCACACTGCATCCCTCGCTCCCTCACTTTGATAAATTAACACAGAAATTGCGTCGCTATGAAACACTATGGGTTCTATGACATCTTCTTCTAAATCAAAAACCGTTTCTATTAAAACGACAGGATTTTCAATTGGGATACGACTATCTCCTTTCCGATGCACTATTCCTTCTTTACTACATCCCTCGCTCCCTCACATTGACGAATTAACACAGAAATTGAATCCCTATGAAATACTATGGGTTATATGACTTCTTCTATATCGAGTAACGATTTTATGGAAACGAAAGGATTTTCTTTTGGGATACGCCTATCTCCTTTCCGATGCACTATTCCTTCCTTACTGCATCCCTCGCTACCTCACATTGACGAATTAACACAGAAATTGCGTCGCTATGTAATACTATGGGTTCTATGATATCTCCTTCTAAATCGAGTAACGCCTCGATGAAAACGACAGGATTTTCTTTTGGGATACGCCTATCTCCTATCCGATGCACTATTCCTTCTTTACTGCATCTCTCGGTCCCTCACATTGACGAATTAACACAGAAATGGCGTCGCTATGGAATACTACAGGTTCCATGATATCTCCTTCTAAATCGAGTAGCGTTTCTATGGAAACGACAGGATTTTCTCTTGGGATACGAGTATCTCCTTTCCGATGCACTATTCCTTCCTTACTGCATCCCTTGCTCCCTCACATTCACGAATTAACACAGAAATTGCGTCGCTTTAAAATACTATGGGTTATAAAACTTCTTCTAAATCGAGTAACGTTTCTATCGAAACGACAGTATATTCTTTTTGGATACGACTATCTCCTTTCCGGTGCACTATACCCTCTTTACTACATCCCACAATCCCTCACATAGACGAAATAAAACAGAAATTGCGTCGCTATGTATTAATATGGTTTCTATGACATCTCCTTCTAAATCGAGTGTCGTTTCTATGGAAACGACAGGATTTTCTTTTGGGATACGAGTATCTCCGTTACGATGCACTATTCGTTCTTTACTGCATCCCTCGCTCCGTTACATTGACGAATTAACACAGAAATTGCGTCGCTATCAAATACTATGGGTTATAAGACTTCCTCTAAATCAAGTAACGTT